>NC_090024.1:120401569-120479069 GCF_037176765.1 Anolis sagrei
TCTATGAGCAGACAGATACAAAAAGGTTCTTTTAGGTTGATAGTAGGAGCAAGTTACAACTAAGGAACTTTTCCCCCAAGAAAAAGATACAGGAGCCCGAATCACTTTGGCATTTAGTTTCCTTATGTATCCACAAAAAATGAGGACAAATAATGTCCAGATAGAGATATATTCCCACTTCATTGTGGAATCAAAAGCATAGTAAAATGTCAAAATTTTAGCATGAAGAAGAATAGTGGGATATAACCTTTTCCATTTAATGAGTAAAGAACCATAAATTTTTTTTGAGTTAAACAAAAGGTATGTACTACTTTGCATGCACTACTACAATCAACAGGCAACTGGGCTATTCTGAGTAATATATCCTTCAGTAACAAGCTCAGTTGTAAATATGGAGGAAGGACAACCATATGTAAAAGAAGACAAAGCTCCTATACAGTTAGTTCTCCATATCCACAGATTTTGCATCCATAGATTCCACCATCCATGACTTGAAAACATCTGAAAAGAAAGCACAATTTGTCTATCTTATATAAGGAACACAATTTTACTTTTAAAAGACATAATAGATTGATGATAGATAGATAGATAGATAGATAGATAGATGATAGATAGATAGATAGATGATAGGGTCTATCAATTTTGGTATCCAATTTTGGGTCCTGGAACCAAACCCCAGTGAAGTCATCATGAATTTTTGTTAGTCTCATTAGTGGAAGTAATTTCGGAACCTCGGCAATTATCTTTGAGAGTTCTTGGAGAACATGAGAAGTCCCAGCAGATTGGAGGTGGAAAAATGTTGTCCCTATCTTCAAGAAGGGAAAAAAGGACAACCCAAACAATTACCGTCCGGTCAGCCTCAGGCAAGATTCTGGAAAATATCATTAAGGAAATCATCTGCAAATACCTAGAAACAAAAAGCTGTTTAGCAGTGGAATTCTCTACCCCGAAGTGTGGTGGAGGCTCCTTCTATGGAAGCTTTTAAACAGAGGCTGGATGGTCATCTGTTGGGAGTGCTTTGAATGTGATTGTCCTGCTTCTTGGCAGGGGATTGGACTGGATGGCCCATGAAGTCTCTACCAACTCTGTAATTCTATGATTCTATGAAAGGCTGCCATCGCTAATAGTCAACATGGATTTATCAAAAACAAGTCATGTGACTGTCTGATCTCTTTTTTCGATAGAGTTACAAGCTGGGTAGATGTGGGAAAAAGATAGTTAAGTGAAGTAATTATGAATATCTGGTATCTATCAGGATATCCATACCAGCTTATAAAGGAGTTAAAGGCTTATCGAGGCAGGGTGGACACAACGATCACACCTCTGCCCTCAGTATAATACAAATTAGAAGTTTGACCACAGGATAAATGTGAAAGTGACCGAATGTTCTTGGTAGTATTTGCCGCCACCACCTCAGAAATTACTGGCCTGAGGAACCAAAGGTGTGAATGTATTATAGGTAATAGATGTTTGAGCACTTGATTTTCTATGGCTTCTTCCACTGGATGACTGGATTTTAAAAATGTGTTGAGACTGAATGAGTTTCTGAGAGAACAGATGGATTGAGGCATACAACAGTTAAAAGTTAACTAAGAAAGAGTTTATTTAACTTGATAATAACAACAACTCGATGGAAATGAGTGGTACAGAATCTTGATGCAATTGCAGTAACTTGGTTGCTTGAACAAACAATTCCCCTGACAGAATAGCTTTTACAGCTGTGAGTCCCTTTAACAAACTGTTCTACTTTTAGACACAGTTTCACTGGAGAAACAGATCCCTCTCTGTTTCCCCCACAGGGTAGTAAGCTCTAGAGACAAAGCTTTCTTTTACTGGCTCTCCCAGCACAGTAAAACTCCTAGCCTTTGTTTCAGCCTATTTCCCTAACCTAAAGGCTCACTAAAAGCTCTTCTCTTTCTGTCAGATCCCTGCTGTAACTTCCTATCTCAAAAACACAACCTTCTCTGTCTCTATTCTAAACCCTTCTCCCCTTTCTGTCAAACTAGACAGCTTCTTTCCCTCTCTAAGCTGACTCCTCCCCCAATTGCTACACCCAATCAGGAGTCAGCTTGACTCCTCCTCCTGCTCTGCTTGACTACCAAGATGCCAGCCACTGTTATGCAGGCTTCGGCCTAGCCGACTAAAAGGTAGATCTATTACAATATCCATACCAGCTTAGAATGGATATGTCCACCCCGTGACATGGATGTTGAGGGGGGAGATGGGAAGAAGGATGGGAGCACATAAGAGATAAAGCACCATCTAGATTGGGGAGAAACGAAACTGTAGTATAGCAATGGTCGGAATGGAATGTAGCTAGTAGAGGGGGATGGGACAATAGAATGATATGCACAAGGGTTTGACGGGAAACTTCCAGAACTGTCTTCTTATCACATATGGTAAGACGGAAATATGGTAAGACGGAAATAGAGCTGCATCCAAAGATTTTCCTTTGTGAGTGTGCTTTAATTCCAAGAACTTCCAAGTTCTGACATTAAGACAGTAACTCACTTCTATGCCCATCCCATACTGCCTGTATCGTATGATGAGAGCACCATGTCGTTAGAGGAATCTGATGACCTGTAAGAACTTCAGGGCGCAGTCAACCTGGAGATGCACCTGGAGATTTTGGCCTGCATCAATAGGAGCATAGTGTCTACATCTAGGGAAGTAATGCTACCCCTCTATTCTGCTTTGGTTAGACCACACCTGGAATATTGTGTCCAGTTCTGGGCACAACAATTCAAGAGAGATATTGACAAGCTTAGGCTCCTCGATCTCCAATCGATTAGCGGATTTACTTGCCTCAGCCATGGCATTAGGTAGCAATGGGTGACGCAACGAATGCTGTTTCCCCCTCCCAAGGTCCTATTTTGCACTTTACTCCGTTGATGCTATACTTTGCTATATGATCTTGATGCCACTGCCATGAGGGGGAAAAAATAGTCCTTTGTTTGCGAGATGGGGGACCATCAGGAGCCCAGGTGTGTCTCAGATGGAAAAAGTCAAATACTAAATGGGTTACCTTCTGCTATAAACATATGAAAATAGGGCATAAAGTCTTGATTAAATGATACACACCAAATTGACCAATTAACCCTTATTATCCAGCCTGGTGTCCTTGCCCTTAGCAAAACTATAAGTTACAATCTCTTATGGGGGGGGGGGAGGTCATGTTCGACTTCAATAATGGGGCCTGTCACTCCTCCGTCCTCCTCTTCCTCTGTCACCCTCAGCATCCCTGAGTGGCGCAGCCGGAGGAGGAGGAAGAGAGAGGGAGGGAGGAGGAGGAGAAAGGAGGAGCGTCAGTGGTTTGGGGATGGGGCAGGAACAGCCAGGGGCAACCTCTCCTGCTGCCCCCCTCCACTACCCCTGTCCCCCGTCTGCACCCTCCAGGCCCCATATCCTTCCCATGTTTGGAAAGGAGGGAGGGTTGGGGAGCTGCAGGAGCCTGGAGGTCCTGAGATGGATAGACACCTGTTGGGATGGCTTGGATGGTCTCTTCCCGCCTGGCATGAGTGGGGTTAGAATGGATGGCCATTGGGGTCCCTTCCAATTCTAGGACTCTGTCGTTGTTGTTGTTGTTGAGTAGGGTTGGACCGGATGGCCATTGGGGTCCCTTCCAACTCAAGAGTTCTATTATTATTATCATTAACGTTGTTATTATTATTACCAAACAGAGTTGGATGGCCACCTATTGGGAGGGCTTGCATTGGGTCTTCCTGCCTGGCAGGAGGAGGGTTGGACTGGATGGCCATTGAGGTCCCTTCCAAATCAAGGGTTCCATTATTATTATTATTATTATTATTATTATTACCAAGGAGAGTTGGATGGCCACCTGTTGGGAGAGTTTTCATTGTGTCTTCCTGCCTGGCAGGAAGGGGGTTGGACTGGATGGATATTGGGTTCCCTTCCAACTCAAGGGTTCCATTATTATTATCATTAGTGTTATTATTGTGTTGTCAAATGCTTTCATGGCCGGAATCACTGGGTTGTTGTAGGTTTTTTTGGGCTATATGGCCATGGTCTGGAGGCATTCTTTCCTGACATTTCGCCTGCATCTATGACAAGCATCCTCAGAGGTAGTGAGGTCTGTTGGAAATAGGAAAAGGGGTTTATATATCTGTGGAATGACCAGGGTGAGACAAAGGACTCTTGTCTGCTGGAGCTAGGTGTGAATATTTCAACTGACCACCTTGATTAGTATATAATGGCCTGACATTGCCTAGAGCAAACTTTTGTTGAGAGGTGTAACGAGTTAGGAGAGAGAAGGGACGATTTATTATTTATTACTCTTAATGGTGCCACCAATGTGTGATGTGAGGTATTATTGGGAGATATGGCACACTGGACGCAGAATTAATGGAGGTGAGGCAGTCTTCAAACAAAAGTTAACAAGTTTATTGAGCACAAAGCGTGTGGTTGCAAGTGGTAACTTTTCTTATGGAACTCAGAATAATGCTTGGTTAGATGAATGTTACACTCTTTCAGGTTATACAGTATCTTCTTGACATAGAGCACTTGCTTCGGACAAAGTATCAATACAGGGATATTTCCCTTATTTGATCCTTCCTAGATCAAATTCTAAATAAGGTATTCTTTAGCCTCTCCTTGGACTAAAGAATTCCAGCTATGTTTCCCCCTTTCGGCTACCCTAGCCAGAGAAACTTTCAATAGCCACACCCGGCTTTCCAAAGCCTCGAAACTTTGCTTCAGAAGTCACTCAGCCACCTTTTCCTCTCCTTCTCTCTCAACTCCTCACTCTAACTCCTCACTGCTAAACCCTAACTCTGACTGTTCACTCCTCTGAACCTAAACTCTAACTCATGACTGTTCACTCCTCTGAACCTAAACCCTAACTCTGACTGAACATAAACTGTCGTTTTTCAAACTCTCCCCTCTAAGCTCCTCCCACTTCTCTCTCTACAGCATCGTCTCCATGGCAACGCACTCCTCTGACTTAGGCCGCTCCAGCATTACTGCAGCCAATCTAAACACCAATACAGTTAAAGTCATACAATTTATAATCAACTTCTTTACACCTTCCCCCCCAGAAAAAGTTATTTTTGGGCCATTCTCAGTCCCGGAATGGGCAAAAATAATTCCACAAATTATCCAACAATATCTATATACACAATATTTCTGAAATGCAAACATATTATGGTTAAATATATTATAATGCATACATACAAACCTTTAACCTTACGAAATTTTAGTATCATCTATGGATGTGGTATCAAAGTCTCACATTTCTAACATTTTTTCATATAAACAATCTATCTAAACATTTCTAACTATCTTGCACCTAAGCAGGTTATTTATCTATTCAATTCTCCATATCAACATCAAATATCCTTGTCCAAATGTGTTTCTATCCTATTAACATATATAATTGACCTTCTACCTAGTTTGGTTAATTTATAAGACATTTATCTATATACCATACCACAACGTTTCTCCATATATATGGTCCCAATTTGTTAATAGCCCATACAATAGTTAAACTCCCACATTTGATCATTGACATAGATGTCTTAGTGTCCAATGTCCCATGGTTCAAACACAACCTCGGTTGTATTGGACCAACTGTCCACAGCAATGTCTCTTTATGATGATCTTTTAGCTTCTTTCTTCCACTTTTTCGTTTCTTCTTTTTAGGTTTCTTCTTTTGTCTTCTTTGGATGTCTTTTCGATGACCTGGAGATACGGTTTTCTTTCTCACACGACGTCTGCAAGTCTTTTCTGCTCTCTTTTTTTTTTTGCTGCTGGGGTTTCTTCTTTTAATCTGACCTTCCAATTATCAGGAACAGTTCTGTTTCCATCGAGTTTTAGGGCTTGAACAACAGCTTGCTTTAATGTAGCATCAGATTGTAGTGAATAATCTGGAATTCCTCGAACATCTTTTCTTTGCACTGAAGAGAATTCACTGTCCTTGGAAGAACGAACACGAATACTGTCCTTTTTCATGGCAAACTCATCACTGCTATCAGGACAAACTTCTAAATCTAGAAATTGCAGCTTTTTCTTTTTATCACCACCAATACAGTCTGCGTACATCAGCTCTCCTGTCAGTCCATCAGCCCGGCCTCCACTTTCTCCTTCCTTCCTCTCCGTTCAAGGATAAAGGAGATCTCTCTTCCGACACATGGCCAAATCTTCTTTTTCTGCTCACCCTCTCCTCAGATGTAGGCTTATCGACACGTTCAGAGTTAGTAAGAAAGAGTTGATCTAATGTTTTACTCTCAGCAAAATGTCTCTCTTTTTCACCATCATCTGTCATAGGGTACAATCTTGTATTTATCATTTTGTTGATGCCAGCTCTTTGATAAGTTTCACTTAAACTCTTATCTTCAGCTATAGTTCCATTCTTTAGAACTTCTTTTGTATGATCATCTGGAACTTTTATAGTGGATGAATCATGTCTAGAAGTCATCTTATCTTCAATTAGCCCTTCAGGTGTTTGAATCTTTGTTTCACATAAGGTCCTTGGATATTTTGAACTCTCATCAGTTTCTACTGTCAAATCAAGAGTCTGTTTTTCTTCAGCTTTCTCTTTTGATTTTATTTTATTGTCTTTGTCAAAAAGTTCGGCTGAGGTAATTTCTTTACGTGGAGCTGAAGGAAATACATCTTTTAAGGTCAAGGATTCCTCTTTCTCCTCAGAGTTTATCACTTGTCTTTCCAGACCTATTGTTTCTATACTCTCTTCACTGGCTCTCAAATAATCAGCCACTGGAATCGGCTCTGCTGCAGGGCTTGTTCCTCGTTTGCATGGTCTCTTCTGGCTGTACACTTCTGACTTTATATTTGGAACACCATCTTCAGCAATAAATCTATAGGGTTGTTCTTCTGCTCTTTGTTCCTGTTGAATTTCTTTGACTCCTCCTGTCTTCTTAATAAGCTCAGCAACCGTAGTGCTAGATTCTGGATTATCATCCCCATCCTGTTGTATGGCGAAACACATGGCTTTTTGATCAGGGCTTTTGTTGTTATATTCTTCCTCCTCACACGTCATTCTCCAGTTTTCAATCTTTTTAGCCAGATCATTTCCAATTAAACATCTGTATGGTATGTCTGGACTGACTGCAAAATCCCACATACCCTTCCAACCTCCATATTCTATTGGCAAAGACACTACTGTTGTTGGTATTGTAGGTCCCAAGCCTTTTAATCTTATTTCAGAGGTAGGATGCTGAAATTTCTGAGGTATTATATCTGCATGTATAATACACACTTCGGACCCTGTGTCCCGTAATCCTCTCATGTCTTTGCTGTCAATGGAAATGGATTTTAAGTAATCCTCAGTTGGGGTGTTTGACAAAATGAACAAACACTGTTTCTCTTGAGGCTCTGTTTCCGAACTCTCCTTTGACACATTATTTGGTTCTGTCTTCTTTGTTTCTTTTACTTTATTAACAAAGAGGGTTGTTTTCTCTTTTCTTAAAAGGGGACATTGATACAAGTCAAACTGCTCAGGAGCAGTTTGACTTGTTACACTCTGCCTCCTCCAGGAGGGGTTTTCTATTGCAGAACCTTTTTCTTGCTGTGGGCGCGTTTGATGTTGGTAAAATGGCTGCCTGTTTGTTCTTTTATCACTTGGCAGATCTTCTCTTTTGAATCCTTCTTTTAGGGTAATTATTTGATCTACCATAACCGCTGCCTCTACTATAGTGGATGGTTTTCGATCCTGTATCAGCCAGCGAAAATCGGAAGGTACCAATTGGAAGAATTGTTCCAATTTTAAAAGTTCTCTCAGCTGTTGGTAATTTTCCACCTCAGACGTCCTTAGCCAACTATCGAACAGTTGAGACAATCTAGAGGCCACTTGAGCGAAACTTTGGTTCTTATCTCTTTTTAGGGTCCTGAACTTGAATCTGTAAAATTCAGGAGTTAATTGAAATTCTTGTTGAATTTGTTTCTTAAATAAATCATAATCCCCATAGGACTCCTCAGGCATTTCTCCATAAATTTGTAAGAGCTTTCCACTTATCTGAGGCTTTAGGTATGTCATCCATTTTTCCTTAGCAACCCCAAAATCCCTACAACATCGTTCGAATGAGATTAAAATTTTCTCTATATCATCATCCTTAGTAAATTTAGGAAATCTCTTTATCATATCTGGGGTATCCACTCCAGAGCTCCCACTACCTCTGAGGATGCCTGCCATAGATGCAGGCGAAACATCAGGAAAGAATGCCTCCAGACCATGGCCATATAGCCCAAAAAAACCTACAACAACCCAATGTTATTATTATTATTATTATTATTGTTATTATTTTTATTACCAAGCAGAGTTGGATGGCCACCTGTTGGGAGGGCTTACATTGTGTCTACCTGCCTGGCAGGAGGGGGGTTGGACTGTATGGCCATTGGGCTCCCTTCCACATCAAAGGTTCCATTATTATTATTATTATTATTATTATTATTACCAAGCAGAGTTGGGTGGTCACCTGTTGGAAGGGCTTGCATTGTGTCTTCCTGCCTGGCAGGAGTGAGTGGGATCAGAATGGATGGCCATTGGAGTTCCTTCCAACTGTAGGGCGTTGTTGTTGTTGTTGTTGTTGTGATTAAGCAGAGTTGTATGACCACCTGTCAGGAGGGCTTGCATTGTGTCTTCCTGCCTGGCAGGAATGGGGTTGGACTGGATAGCCATTGGGGTCCCTTTCAACTCTAGGGTTCTGTTATTATTATTGTTGTTATTGTCATTGTTAAGCAGAGCAGGTTGGCCACCTGTCGGGAGGGCTTGTATATGTGTTTCTGTCTGGCAGAATTAAAGTTATACTGGGTGGCCATTGGAGTCACTTCCATCTCTAGGTTTCTATTACTGTTGTTGTTGAGGAAAGGATGTTGGACCCGGCCCTCTAGGTAAGGTAGAACTCACTCTAGGTAAGGTAGAACTTTATAGAACTTTATTACACTCCATGGACCCACAATTGTTAAATAAATAATAAACATACAGGGGTTTACAGGTCCCTCTAGTAAGGTAAAGGTTTTGTCCTGACGTTAGTGTCCGACTCTGGGGGTTGGTGCTCATTTCCATTTGTATGCTGAAGAGTTGGCTACCGCTTTGATAGTCTTGGATTTGAAATCAAATCAGATGGCTTTAAAAAATTATTTGGTGTGTGTTGGAAGAGAGGGTAGTCTTATACGGTGAGTATATCCCAAACTCTATCTTTTAACTGGAAAAGTTGGGGGGTCGTCTTATATGCCCAGTTGTCTTATACACTGGAATATACGGTAAGTGTCTTTTAATAGAGAGAGAGAGGTGTTCTATTGGTAAAGACAAAAATCTTTACTTTCTCCAGAAGTGAAGAATTTGTAACAATCTCTAGGAATCTAATCCAAGAAGAAATTTGCACTTTCCACCAAGTAATTCTATGCCTTTCCAGTGGTTGATGATAGCCTCCATTTTTTGTGGTTTTTATCCAGAACTTTATGGAACTTTGTAAGGTATTGAACACCACCTCCAAAATAAGTTCAGTGCTTGGACACCTCCTTTAAAATTCAGGTTAAAACCTGGTACACATATACTACCCCAATGATACTGAAAGCATGATTGCTACTGTGTGTATTTACTTATAAGGAGGCTCCAACTGAATTTAGTGGATCTTACTTTCAGAAGAAATAGGGTTAGGAAGGTTACATTTTGAAAGTAACTACAGCACAATGTTTATTTATTATCTATTATCCCTTCCTGTATTCAATGATTGCAGGATGGTTTGCAAAATAATCAATTTAAGCAAATCAACATTTAAAACAATAGAAGAAAATATGTACATGAGTATTTGCGCAAGTGTTTTAATGTGTTAGACAGTGTAATACAGGTTAAAGCACATATAAAAATTTAATAAAATCATAAACAGCCATGTTTTAACTTGCTACTGAAATGAAGCCAAGGCCTATCCACTTTGGCTTCTAGGGGAGGGAATTTGATAACTACAACAGGTAAGAAACTTTGCTACATCCTCACAGATGGTACATCTACACTGTAGTATTAATGCAGCTCAACATCACCGTATCTGCTATGGCTCAATGCTATGGAATCTTGGGATTTGTAGTTTGATGAGGAACTAGCACTCTTTGGTAGAGAAGGCTAAAGACCATGTAAAACCACTGGGACAGAAAAATCAGGACAACAATTCATGTTCTCCAGAACTGTTTTCTGGCCAGATGTTATGAAGAAAAAAGAGAGAGATGTGAGAAAGGATGTTAGTGGGTTTTAGAGAACATTGGTCAACATCCTTCCTTACCCCACTTTCAGTTTCTTAAAATCCAGTCTGAAAGAGATTTCCAATGAATTCAAAGTCTTCTTGCAGCTTTAGGAAATCTATTTTAGTTGATTCTGAGAAATAGATCATGATACTCTTGCTAGTCTAGCACAGTGTTTTTTTTCATGCAAGACCATGACATAGAGCACTTCCAAAGCAGATCAAATAAGTGGGGCAAAAAATCACGGAACCTGACAACACGTCCGACACAGACCTGTCTCGCCTGGTAAATAGTTCACCGCCATCCTGGCACCTTTCTTTGTCGTGGATTTTAGAATTCCACAAGATGGATGTGGGATACCTGTCAGAAGTTTACTTTTTTATTATTTTTAATACTCTCTGAGATGCACTGGACTTTACATGCACTCATGTGGATATCTAAATGTACAAGCAGATTTCTTATTCTCTCTCCTCACCCAACTGTTAATTTAAGTTTTGATTAATTTAATAAAGTTCAGAGCAAAGGAATAGTTGCAGAGAGTTCTAATGTAATTGCTCTCCAATTGTGCTTCCATTTAGCCACCTGTGTGTCCATGGCTTCATTTATTGACAGCCCTGATCAGTTGTTTCGAGATTTTAAAATGCGCACATGTGTTGGAGCAGTCCACACCAGGGTATATGAATGAAGTCACGTGTTTTCTATGACTGCAAGGATAGTCGGTCATGTGAATATGCACATTTTTTTTGGACAGAATTGGGTTTTAAGTGCATCTTTGTAACGTGTTTTTCAGCTGTTAACCTGATTCTACCCCACTTTCCCCAAACATCATCCAGCCACCGCCATTTTATCCTAGTTTCTTCTGGGTGTAGAGGGGCCCCTGGTTGTCTCATTTTTTGCCCCAAACATGGTAGTTCATTCCAAATAAATTTAGCATAACATTAACTTTAGTTATGCTGAATTACTACTGCACCAGTAAAAATAGTAGTATTTTCTGTTGGCATTGCTTAGTGTAATCACACAAGGCAAGAAGATTTTGTACATTGACTAGGCAAAACAAAATACTGTCAGCTCACCACGTAAGCTGAGGTTAGCAGCATAGGAGAGTAAAAAACCATGAATAAAGAAATTTCAATTTTTTTAACTAGAGATACCTCTTTGGAGATTTCTAGGTCTTCCAACATTATTTTGTTTGTTTATTTATTTATTTATTTGCCATATTTCTACCCTGCTCTATCTCACATATCGCTAAGGGCAACCTCTGCTGGATACTGACTATAGAATCATATTGGAAGACACAGAGATTGTCAGAAACATTAAAAATTAACTAGGTATTTTTGGTTACAAAAATGTGAGTGAAGCACTGAAAGGGTTAAATGGATGCAGTGTCTCAGAGAAGCTGCTGATTCAATATAAATAGGAATGCCTGTTGCTTAGTAACACAGTCAGCATATGCCGTGGCAATAAAAGCTGCAAAAAACTCTTTCTATACGGCCAATATTGCGTCCATAAGGAACTGTCCGGTGGAGCTGTTTCGAGTAGTCAGAGGGTTGTTGAACCCCACGTTTCAGGACAGGTCCCTTGACCACTCAGCAGCCCTCTGTAAAGCATTTGCTCAGTTCTTTGTGGACAAAGTCGCTTTGATCCGCTCTGGCTTTGACACCATGTTAATGGCAGTCTCTGAGGATGTAACAGAGTACCTGCTTGTCCAGTGTTGATGAATTTGTTTCAATTGGTGCAGCTCCAGGATGTGGACAAGATTCTTGGAGAGGCCAGAGCGAACACATACATCCTAGACCCCTGCGCTTCCTGGCAGAGTGGGTGAAGGTGGTGGTTATTGCCTCCCTTCAGGAAGGCAACATTCCAGCCAGCTTAAAACAAGCTGTTATAAAACAGCTGTTGAAAAAACCATCACTGGACCCCACTCAATTCATTAACTATTGGCCAGTTTCCAATCTCCCCTATTTGGGCAAAGTCCTGGAATGTGTGGTGGCCTCGCAATTCCAGGGATTCTTGGAAGACACCGATTATCTAGATTCGGCGCAGTCTGGCTTTAGGCCGGGACATGGTACTGAGACAGCCTTGGTCGCCTTAGTGGATGATCTACGCCAAGAGTTAGACAGGGGGAGTGTCCCTTTTGGTTTTGCTGGACCTCTCATTGGCCTTCGATACCATCGACCATGGTATCCTTCTCGGATGCCTCACAGGAATGGGCCTTGGAGGTATTGCTTTGCAGTGGCTCCAGTCCTTCCTCGAGGGTCGTTCCCAGAAGGTGTTGTTAGGGGACTCCTGCTTGGCCCCATGGCCATTGTACTGTGGGGTCCCACAGGATTCAGTATGTTGTTTAACATCTACATGAAGCCACTGGGGGAGATCATCCGGACTTTTGGGGTGCGGTGTCATCTGTACGCAGATGATGTCCAACTCTGTCACTCCTTCCCAGCTACTCCTAAGGAGGCTGTTCAAGTCCTGAACCGGTGCTTGGCCGCTGTAACGGACTGGATGAGAACAAACAAATTGAAACTAAATCCTGACAAGACAGAGGTCCTCCTGGTCAGTCACATGGCTGAAGAGGGCATAGGGTTACAGCCTGTGCTTGACGGGGTTGCACTCCCCTTGAAGGTGCAGGTTCTCAGCTTGGGAGTGATCCTTAACTCATCGCTGAGCCTGGAACCCCAGGTTTCGGTGGTGGCCAGGGGAGCTTTTCACAGTTAGTGTGCCAGCAACACCTGTACCTTGGAAAATCTGACTTGGCCACAGTGGTCAATGCTCTGGTTACATCCTGTGTAGACTCCTGCAACGCACTCTACATGGGGTTGCATCTGAAGACTGCCCGGAAGCTGCAATTAGTCCAACGCTCGGCAGCCAGGTTGCTCACAGGAGCTGGGTACAGGAAGCGCACAACTCCCTTGTTGCACCAGCTCCACTGGCTGCCAATTAGCTTCCGAGCACAATTCAAAGTGCTGGTTTTAACCTACAAAACCCTTTACAGTTCCGGCCCAGTTTACCTGTAGGGGAGAACGTATTCTCCCCTACAAACCAACAAACCGGGAAGGCCCTGCTCTCAGTCCTGCCAGTTTTGCAGTCTCAACTGGTGGGGGTGAGAGACAGGGCCTTCTCTGTGGTGGCCCCCCGGTTATGGAACTCTCTCCCGAATGAAGTTAGATTTGCCCCTTCCCTCCTGACCTTTAGGAAGCAAGTGAACTCCTGGCTTTGGAATGAGGCATTTGCAGAGCGATGGCTGACACCGGTAAATGACTAAAGTTATTGAGCACAGTGTGTGGACTAAGTTGGATGAAGTTTTTTATCTTGGCGAATTGTTTTATATGTGTTTTTATCTTATATGTATTTTTAACCTATTGTTTATGTATAATGTTTTAAAATGTTATTTATTGTTAGCATTAAATTCTTGCAGTTAGCCATTATGAGTTCCTCCAAAGAGGTAGAGAAGGACGGGATATAAAAGTTTTAAATAAATACATGAATAAATAAATTGATACAAAGACAGAGATAGTACAGACAATAGAAGAGAAACTAGAAAATCGATGTACAAGTAGCCCTAGTGTAAAAACCGAGAATGAAACTAATAAAAATGACAAAGGTGAAGAGCTGGTGGAAGCAAGGGAAATAATTGAAATCTCTAGATCAGAAAGGGCTTATAAAGGTGTAACACGAAAAAGATTTATGTTTCCAGAGGTAACATTATAAAAATTGAATCCTGCGAATTTAACAGCAAGTTGTGTTTATGTATGTATGATTTAAATTTGAGATTTTTGTAATAAAAAATAGAAGGGGTATCAGAATTTTTGAAAATTAACTAGGTATTTTTGGTTACACAAATGTGAGTCAAGCACTGAAAGGGTTAAATGGATGCAGTGACTCGGAGAAGCTGAGGTTCAATATAAGCAGGAGCGCCTGTTGCTCAGTAATGTAGTCAGTTTGAGGTAAACCTCAGTGGTATTGGGTCTCACTGTGGGAGAGAGAGTGAGGAAGGCCTCATTATGAGAAGGTCTTGTATGTGAAGCTCCAGTGAAGGCTGAACTTTATTTGTGTCATGGAAACCTTGTTCTTGTAAATAGTGCATCCATATTACAGTATTTTGCTATAAAGAAAAGCCTCCTAAGGAAGATATAACATTGGCCTGTATGTTTTTGTTCTTTTTATCACTTTGGGCTACTGGTGCTGCCTCATCCTGCTGCTAATAAGTTACTCTGCTATACATTCATAGGGAGGTCGTTGGTTCAAATCCAGGGAGCGGGATTAGCTCCTGGTGTTAGACCCAGCTTCTGCCAACCTAGCAGTTCAAAAACATGCAAATGTGAGTAGCTCAATAGGAATCGCTCAAGCGGGGAGGTAACGGTGCTCTATGCAGTCATGCTGGCCACATGACCTTGGAGGAATCAACGCCGGCTCTGTGGCTTAGAAATGGAGGTGAGCACCACCCTCCAGAGTCGGACATGACCAGACTTCATTTCAAGGGAAACCTTTATTTTTCCGTACACTTGTTGAAGATCGCTTGCAGGCTGGGTCTTAGCCAAATAGGAGAAACAAAGGCAAGCAAACTAGGCAGGGTCTGTGTATACATACCTTTGTACCAACTAGACATGCAAAACATTTTGAAAATTAGAAGAGAAAGCATTTGTTTACATTAACAACAAAACTAAACTGTAATCTTATTTTTCACAGGTAATATACTTTTCTAGCAATGGGACATTGTATATTTCTATAATCATCACCACATTTATTTCTCAGACACTTATTTGAACATCAGCGATGCACTCTGCTTCTTATAGTAAGCTTTGTTGATGCTGTGCCAACTTGTGGATATTTGGACTACAATGCTATACCTACTTATCTAGGGAAAACTCAGAGGACCTTACTTCTGAGAAGTAACATCTTGTTTCAAAACCCATTTACTGAGAAGCAAATATTGTTCCTAGTAAGGTCTAGCTTTCCAATAAGCATTTCAGTGTTACTTAAGAAAATGATGAAATAGATTACTGAGATTTTAGTAAATTGTCATGTTTATTATTATGGAACAATGTAAGAAGAAAAAAATAATTGGAATGCTTCAGTTAAGATCTAAATAACTGCTTCTTAGGGTAGATCTCCCCTGTAGAATTAATACAGTATGATGCCATGGCTTAATGCTATGGAAACCTGGGAATTGTAGTTTGCTGAAAGAAGAGAAGATAGAGAAGGCGAAAAACCTTATAAAACAACTCCCATGATTCCATAGCATTGAGTCATAATTAAAGTGATGTTTAACTCTTTAAGATGCCACAATGAAATTGTGAGAAAATGCTGTGAGGTAAAATGCTTTTAACATAAATGGGGCCTGCAGAAATCAATTGTACTTCTCTGCACCTTTTCTTGGCTTTTTGCTCTCTTGCCTTCTAGCCTTTTTCTTTCCAATTCAATACCTTCATTGGGGCTGGCTGTGTCATGAATGACTTTTCAATGACTTTAAAGCATAGTTTTTTATTGCAATTTCCAGTGTGAGAGGGTATATCAGATTACAGAAAAAGCAGAGCATAGCTGGTGGAACAGACTCCTCAGGTCTGCCACACTTTGAGCATTATTGAGTATTTTATAGGAATATTCTGCTGATGTAATCCCAAAGTTGTAAATTAATGATAGATGTCTTTTAACTCTATCTCAGTTTCCTGGCCAAATGTTAACTCTTCTTGATTGCCATTGACAAACACAAGGCTTGTGTTGACTTCCTTCTTAACATAAGGAATGTTGCAAACATTTCCTTAACTTGAAAGAACCATTGTCACAGTTCTTATCAGAGTTTACCTTTTCAGCTGTCATTGCAGGCCTTAATATTTTACTGGTGCTTCCAAAATTATTAACTCCGCCCATACATCCTTCTATTCAACTCATTCATACCCACACACCATTATATCAAATCCACATTTCTCAAATCTGCATATTAAATTTTTGTAACAGCTGAAGGAGGGTCATAGTTTAGGTCACACGTGTTAAATGCAAGACCTGTGGCTGTATCAGGCCATCCATGCCATTTTGTGTGGCCTGGGGGTTTTCAAACCCAGGTCAACATTTATATAGTCTTACAAATGTCACTTTGATGGCAACCATAAGACTTATGTGGCCCTTGGTGAAAGTGAGTTTGATACTCCTACTTTAGGTGGTATTCACTTGCTTGGAATAAATCCAATTTGACTTACTTCTGAATAGGCACGTGTATCGTTACATTGCCAGACAACACAATATATCAAGATATATTCATGAAATACAAATTACATATATCTAATATATATCTAATAACTGCCATGTTAAGTCCATTGACAGTGTGAAAGAGGGAGAAGGCTCTTGAAGCACTCTGAAGACACTTGAAGAAATGAATTGTAATCCAAGAAAACTTTAATTACAATAAATCTATTACAAGTTCCAGCTCTCTTATCTTAAATTGCCACTAGTTTCTGCCTTTGGGGCAGAGATAGCCGTGTCCCTGTTCCTTCATTCACAAGGCAGAAGCACATGGCTGGCAAGTCTCCTGGAGGTTTCCTCTACTGTACTGTATAATTGCTGTATTTTTTCAGTCTTTCCGATCCACAGTTTTTCTGCAGCTCTGCAAATATACAACACAAGCAACCAGAGGCTGGAGTGAGAAAGATAGGAGGCTGGAGAGAGACATAAGTATCTCCGAAGTGATGGGAGATGTGGCTTTGTGCCAAGCCCCACTCTTAGAATCATAGAATCAAAGAGTTGGAAGAGACCTCATGGGCCATCCAGTCCAACCCCCTGCCAAGAAACAGGAATATTGCATTCAAATCACCCCTGACAGATGGCCATCCAGCCTCTGCTTAAAAGCTTCCAAAGAAGGAGCCTCTTAGATTCTTACAATTTCACTGACACCCAGGCTCAATGAAATGGTAAGAATACAGTATGAAACTGTATTACATGGTCAGTGCATATTTATATAGTGAAGTTCAATGCAGTTTAGCGGCATTATGCATCTAACTTGACTATATAATGCAGTTTCAACCTGCATTATATGGCAGTGTAGATGAGGAGTCTCTCTCCAGCCTCTTACCTCCTTCATGTATTGCGTGTGCTGTGTATGAGACTCATCGCTGGAGAGACTGAGGAGCCGTGAAATGCCAGGAATTCAAGGCTTAGTGCTGGGCAGGAATGTCTCTCTCCCTCCACCCAAAGTATCATAAATATGACTTGTATTACAAAATCTGGACGAAAAGAAAACTGAAATAAGAAACGCTTTCTAGTTCCAAGCTTTTGAAATAAAATACAGGCAGTCCCCGAATTACAAACATTTTATTATTATTATTATAATAATAATAATTATTATTACTTTATTTGTACCCCGCTAGCATCTCCCGAAGGATTCGATGCGGCTCACAATAGGCCGAAGCCCAACACAATACAACAATACAATATCTAGCAAATAAAACAGTTAAGCAGAAAAACAATAACAATAGCAATACGACAAGACATTATTAAAAACTGAGTCGGCCGGAGTAGGGGTACAAGATTAAAAGTGCTGATGTATCGGAGGGGTGTGGGATTATGATATAAGTGCGGTATGCAGTGTGCGGTGATTTGGTACTAAAGTGCTTACAAATGACTCATAGTTAAGAAGAGGAGTGAGACAATAGGAAGTGAGAGAAATCTAAACCTTGGAAGAGAAATTCACTCCTGAAAGAAAGGAAGGAGGTGTCACCACTGGAGCTTTATGCCCATCCTTGTCTCTACAACAAGCCAAATGTTTCAAAATCTAATTGTCACAGAGACAGAAAGTGAGGTGAAATGCTATGAACAGGAGCACAGACAGCAAAACAAACACCACAGGGAAATTAATCCTTCCATTTACTATTCAAAGCTAATATATATGTGTGTATGCGTATATGTGTGTCTATATTTGGCTGGAATTACTTAAAAATGTCACTGTTCTGATTTATATACAAATTCAACTTGTGACCAAACCTACAGAACCGATCTTGTCCATATCTTGGGGACTGCCTGTACATCAAGCCCTTAAAGCTCTTCTTCTGTTTTTCATTTTCCATGAACTAGCAGAGGGCTCATACATGGTACTCTCCTCTCCTTTTTTATTTCCCTTACCAGCCTGGGAAGCCATTCCCAGGAATACCTGGCCGCTCTAAATGAGTTCAAGTCCCCAAGGCCAGATCAACTACACCCAAGAGTATTGAAGGAACTAGCGGAAGTCATTTCGGAACCACTGGCAACCATCTTTGAGAGTTCTTGGCGAATGGGAGAAGTTCCAGCAGACTGGAGGAAAGCCAATGTGGTCCCAATCTTCAAGAAGGGAAAAAAGAATGACCCAAACAATTACCGTCCGGTCAGCCTCACGTCAATACCTGGCAAGATTCTGGAAAAGATTGTTAAGGAAGTGGTCTGCAAATACTTAGAAACAAATGCGGTCATCGCTAATAGTCAACATGGATTTATCAAAAACAAGTCATGCCATCTGATATCTTTTTTCGATAGAGTTACAAGCTGGGTAGATGCGGGAAATGCCGTGGATGTAGCGTACCTGGATTTCAGTAAGGTCTTCGACAAGGTCCCCCATGACCTTCTGGCAAACAAACTAGTCCAATGTGGGCTAGGCAAAACTACGGTGAGTTGGATCTGAAATTGGTTAAATGGACGAACCCAGAGGGTGCTCACCAATGCTTCCTCTTCATCCTGGAAAGAAGTGAGGAGTGGAGTGCCACAGGGTTCCGTCCTGGGCCCGGTCCTGTTCAACATCTTTATTAATGACTTAGATGAAGGGCTAGAAGACATGATCATCAAGTTTGCAGACAACACCAAATTGGGAGGGATAGACAATACTCCAGAGGACAGGAGCAGGATTCAAAACGATCTTGACAGATTAGAGAGATGGGCCAAAACTAACAAAATGAAGTTCAACAGTGACAAATGCAAGATACTCCACTTAGGCAGAAAAAATGAAAAGCAAAGATACAGAATGGGGGACACCTGGCTCAAGAGCAGTACATGTGAAAAAGATCTTGGAGTTAAACATGGCCAACAATGTGATGTGGCGGCAAAAAAAGCCAATGGGATTTTGGCCTGCATCAATAGGAGCATAGTGTCTAGATCTAGAGAAGTAATGCCCTTCTATTCCGCCTTGGTTAGACCACACCTTCTTTGTTTTTGTGCCTACCTTCAGGAAAGGTGGGCATCTCCACCTCTCTCTCTCTCTCTCTCCTCTCTTGCTCCCAATGGCTGAGGAGAAAGTCAGGAGAAGAGGTGACTTTTGGTGCACACGCCAGGCTCTTCAGGCACGCCTCTGGACCCAAAGTGGGCCAGGCAAGGGAGCAAGTGCGGCAAGTGTAGTTACTGGGATGTATAGTTCACCTACAATCAAAGAGCATTCTGAACTATACCAGTGATGGAATTGAACCAAATATGGCACACAGAACTCCCACGACGAACAGAAAATATATATCAATGATTGGTGTGGGGGGGGGGGGTGTACCAAAATACTGTTTGCTTACCCTTGAAAATTACCTAGGGCCGCCTGTCACCATGCTCAATATGATCTGATCACCATGCTTTGAGCAGCTTGTTTTCTGCTTCCTTGGAGACTAGGACGCGGAACAATGGCTTCAAACTACAAGAGAGGAGATTCCATCTGAACCTGAGGAAGAACTTCCTGACTGTGAGAGCTGTTCAGCAGTGGAACTCTCTGCCCCGGAGTGTGGTGGAGGCTCCTTCTTTGGAAGCTTTTAAGCAGAGGCTGGATGGCCATTTGTCAGGGGTGCTTTGAATGCAATATTCCTGCTTCTTGGCAGGGGGTTGGACTGGATGGCCCATGAGGTCTCTTCCAACTCTAGGATTCTATGATTCTGTTGTTGTTGTTGTTCATTCGTTCAGTCGTCTCCGACTCTTCGTGACCTCATGGACCAGCCCACGCCAGAGCTCCCTGTCGGCCGTTACCACCCCCAGCTCCCTCAAGGTCAGTCCAGTCACTTCAAGGATGCCATCCATCCATCTTGCCCTTGGTCGGCTCCTCTTTCTTTTGCCTTCCACTTTCCCTAGCATAATTGTCTTCTCTAGGCTTTCCTGTCTCCTCATGATGTGGCCAAAGTACTTCAACTTTGTCTCTAGTATCTTTCCCTCCAGTGAGCAGTCGGGCTTTATATGATTCTATATATCCCATTACTTAGGCGATCCCTCATTGGACGAGTAAGATGGCCTTCCATTATGGATTTCCCTGTGGGTCCGTATGTGGCTGTGGAGCCCTATTCTTGCTCTGCATCTTCTTCCGCAGTGAGGGCATTGGTTTCCAGGTGGAAGGCGGTCCCGGTCGGGGTTGGCTTGACGCGCCTTCCTCCTGGCACGTTTCTCTCTTTCACCCTCCACTCGTGCCTCCTCAAATTCTGCAGCACAGCTGGTCACAGCTGTCCTCCAGCTGGAGCGCTCAAGGGCCAGGGCTTCCCAGTTCTCAGTGTCTATGCCAGAGTTTTTAAGGTTGGCTTTGAGCCCATCTTTAAACCTCTTTTCCTGTCCACCAACGTTCCGTTTTCCGTTCTTAAGTTCGGAGTAGAGCAACTGCTTTGGGAGACAGTGGTCAGGCATCTGGACAACGTGGCCGGCCCAGCGGAGTTGATGGCGGAGGACCATCGCTTCAATGCTGGTGGTCTTTGCTTCTTCCAGCACACTGACGTTTGTCCGCTTGTCTTCCCAAGAGATTTGCAGGATTTTCCGGAGGCAGCGCTGATGGAATCGTTCCAGGAGTTGCACGTGACGTCTGTATATATCCCATATGCATGGGGGTATTGGGGTGATGATACAAAAGGTTTGCTAGGCTAGACCCTCTTTCACTCAGACTCAGCCCCCCCCCCGAAACTCAGCCCCCCCTGAAAAAATTCAGGCCCCCCCCCCCCCAACGAAATTCTGGCTACGGGCCTGCCTTTCTGTGTCTAGAAAACACAGCAGGGGAAGAAGCTGCCTCGTAACAGGGGAGTATCTTGTGTTGAAATGCCTGTGGAGTCACAGAAATTGGAAGAGAGCACAAGGACTATCCATCCAGTTCACACACACACACACACCCCTCCCGCGACCCCATGAATCCCACTGTTTTCTAAGGCAAGGAAACCTTAGCGCCACTTCCTCTGAAATACAGCACAGGGGAGTCACTGAGGCTCTCCCATCCAAGTGCGACCCAGGGCTGACTCCGCTTACTTTTCCAAGTCGAGACGGGACTTGGTGCCTGGAGGGCATTTCGGCACCCCCTTCCCCGCCTCTGCGGGCTTCCTGCCCAATGGCTTGCCGAGCTTCCCCTGGAAAAGTCCCCGCCGGCTGGAGCGGGCTGGAAGCCCAGCCGCCGTTTGCGTACAAGGAGGGCGGGCCAGGGCTCCGATGAGTCACCAGCCGGGCCATAAAGCGTGCCACTCTCACGAAGAGGCTCCAGAAGCCAAGCAAGGCGGCGCTGATTCGGAAGCGATTGGACGAGAGTGAACCTTTCTTTCCGGGAGCCAAGGGAGTCCCGCTTTCGACCTGCCCACGCCTGGACCCTCTGCACGGCGCCCGACGGTTTGGGAAATGCTGCTCCGCTGCGCCGTCCTCTTTGCCCTCCTTGCTTGGAGCCACGCTGGTGAGTAGTGCTCAGCCTCAACCTTCTTTTCTTCTCTCTTCCTCGTCTTCCTTTTTTCTACATCTTCTTGTCCTCTCTCTCTTCCTCTTTGCACTTCTTCTCTTCCTCCTTCTACATTTTCTACTTTTCCTCTTTCATCTTTTTTACGTCGTTGATTTCTCCACCTTTTTCCTCTTTGCTCCTCCTTAGAATCATAGAATCCTAGAATCAAAGAGTTGGAAGAGACCTCCTGGGCCATCCAGTCCAACCCCATTCTGCCAAGAAGCAGGAATATTGCATTCAAATCACCCCTGACAGATGGCCGTCCAGCCTCTGCTTAAAAGCTTCCAAAGAAGGAGCCTCCACCACACTCCGGGGCAGAGAGTTCCACTCCTGAACGGCTCTCACAGTCAGGAAGTTCTTCCTAATGTTCAGATGGAATCTCCTCTCTTGTAGTTTGAAGCCATTGTACCACGTCCTAGTCTCCAAGGAAGCAGAAAACAAGCTTGCTCCCTCCTCCCTGTGGCTTCCTCTCACATATTTATACATGGCTATCATATCTCCTCTCAGCCTTCTCTTCTTCAGGCTAAACATGCCCAGTTCCCTAAGCCGCTCCTCATAGGGCTTGTTCTCCAGACCCTTGATCATTTTAGTCGCCTTCCTCTGGACACATTCCAGCTTGTCATCTTCTTGTACATCTTCTACTTCTTTTCCTCATCCTCCGTCTACATCAGTGGTTCTCAACCTTCCTAATGCTGCGACCCCTTAATACAGTTCCTCATGTTGTGGTGACCCCCAACCATAACCCTAACATTATGAATTGCCATGTAAATAATGATTTGCAGGATGTATTTTCATTCACTGGAGCAAATTTGGCACAAATACCCAGCATGCCCAAATTTGAATACTGGTGGGGTTGTCGGGGGGGGGGGGGGATTGATTTCGTCATTTGGGAGTTGTAGTTGCTGGGATTTATAGTTCACATGTAAACAAAGAGCATTCTGAACCCCACCAACAATGGAATTGAACCAAAGTTGGCACAGAGGACTCCCATGATCAACAGAAAATACTGGAAGGGTTTGATGGGCGTTGACCTTGAGTTTGGGAGTTGTAGTTCGTCTACATCCAGAGAGCACTGTGGGCTCAAACAATGATGGATCTGGACCAAACTATGCCCAAATGTGAACACTGATGGGATTTGGGGAACATAGACTTTGACATTTGGGAGTTGTAGATACTGGGATTTATAGTTCACCTACAATCAAGGAGCGTCCTGAACTCCACCAATGATAGAATTGGGCCAAATTTCCCACACAGAACCCCCATGACCAACAGAAAATACTGTGTTTTCTGATGGTCTTTGGCGACCCCTCTGACACCCCTCAGGGGTCCCGACCCCCAGGTTGAGAAACACTGGTCTACATCTTCTACTTCTCCCTTTTCTACTTTTTAAAAAAATCTGGAAAGATGTTGAACTTTGTAGGTAGTTCCATGCTACATCCTAGGACAACGGTTCTCAACCTTCCTAATGCCATGACCCCTTAATACAGTTCCTCATGTTGGGGTGACCCTCAACCATAAAATTATTTTTGTTGCTACTTCATAACTGTCATTTTGCTTCTGTTATGAATTGTAATGTGAATATCTGATATGCAGGATGTATTTTCACTCACTGGACCAAATTTGGCACAAATAACAAGACACCCAAATTTGAACGCTGGGGGGGGGGGGGGGGTTGATTTTGGGATTTATAGTTCACCTACAATCAAAGAGCATGCTGAACTCCACCAGCAATGGAATTGAACCAAACTTGGCACACAGAACTTCCATGACCATCAGAAAATACTGGAAGGATTTGGTGGGCATTGACCTTGAATTTTGGAGTTCTAGTTCACCTACATCTAGAGAGCACTGTGGACTCAGTGATGGATCTGGACCAAACTTGATATGGATACTCAAGATGCCCAAATGTGAACACTGGTGGAGTTTGGGGAAAATAGACCTTGACATATGGGGGTTGTAGTTGCTGGGATTTATAGTTCACCTACAATCAAAGAGCATTCTGAACTCCACTGAAAATAGAATTAAGCCAAATTTCCCACACAGAACCTCTATGACCAACAGAAAATACTGTTTTCTAATGGTCTTTGGTGACCCCTCTGACAACCTCTTGTGACCCCCCCATGGGTCCCGACCCCCAGGTTGAGAAACACTGTCCTAGGAGGATTCAATGTGGCTCCTAAACTTTCTTTTCTCTTTCTCCTTCTCTTTCTCTTCCTCCTCCTTCCCCTTCTCCTCTTACTCGTCCTTCTTTCTAAAAATATTCTGGAAAGATTCCGAACTTCCGACATTTTGCGGGTAGTTGCCTTTTTCCTCTTACAAGATTGCTGTGCCCAGCAGGGCCGTAGCCAGAAAAAAATTCGGTTGGGGGGGGGGGGTTGTTGAAACTTTTTTAGCAAATCATGAAGAGTAGTTCGATAACACAACAACAACATTTTAATACAGTCCAAAGACCCTTATTGCTCTGTAAAAGGTATAAGATACATGGTATGCAAGGTTAGTCAGGTCAAAAATAGCCAAAAAATAGGTTTTTTAACCTGAAATTTTTTTTGGGGGGGGGGGGTTGAACTCCTACCCCCCCCCACCCCCCCCCGGCTACAGGCCTGACATTCTAGGGATCCTTATAGCAATTAATATCAAGGTGCACTGAAATTTAGAAGGCAAATAGTTTGCAAGTATATGGGGAATTTATGTGCTTTTGGACTTCTTTTTCTTTCATGTCAGGAATGACTTGAGAAACTGCTTCTGGTGTCAGAGAATTGGCCGTCTGCAAGGACGTTGCCCAAGGGATACCTGGAAGTTTTTACCATCCTGTGGGAGGCTTCTCTCATGTCCTCACATGGGAAGCTGGAGCTGACAGAGGGAGCTCATCTGCACTGTCTCCAGATTCGAACCTCCAACGTGTCAGTCTTGCCGGCAAAAGGATTTAATCCATTGTGTCACCGGGGGCTCCCTTATTGACTTAAAACATCTAAACCAAATAATGTGTTCTAAAAGCCTGTCGCAACTATGGGTGGCTCCTAACGCTCTGTCAAAGGAATTGGTCAGTTTGCAAGAATGCAGTGGAGGGGGAAAGGTGTGCAGTGCAATCCTAAATATGTCTGCTCAGTAGGGCCCCAGAAATCTGCTTGGGCCCACAGAGCCTGAGTGATTTTTGCTGCTATGTCTGATGTATTCAAATGTGAATTTAGTTGTCCTGTGACCTCTTGTTAATTTTATGTTGTGAAAGCATGATTTCATTTTCTAAAATATTTTAATATATCCAATGGAATGTTTTTATGCTTGCCTTCACATCAAAGAGTTCTGAGCAACTGATTTATAACATACTATCTGTCCCCTGCCACGCGTTGCTGTGGCCCAGTCTGTTGATCTGGAAAATAAAGCAATGAGAAAGTGTTGGTTTCTAATATATGTAATTTCTATATGCTTGTGGGTAAACAGTATTTCTTGCTGTTTCTTTGTCAGTGTTGATGTGGAGAGTGTCTGGTTTGCCCACCCTGGAACATGCAAGATACCATTGTCCTTCTTTAAGGGTCCCTTTCAAATCTATGATACTATATCTCTGTGTGTGAGAATTATATTTATCTATCTATATCTATGGCCGATTGGCTCTTTGTCAGGAGGACTTTGATTATGTTTTCTTGCCCTGATGAAGGGAGTTCTGTGTGCCAAGTTTGGTTCAATTCCATCGTTCAGAATGCTCTTTGATTGTAGTTGAACTATAAATCCCAGCAACTACAACTCCCAAATGACAAAATCATAATTTTTGAATGATGGTCACTCTTTGTATTGTGAGATATTTTGTTGCCAAATTTGATGTGATTTCGTTCATTGGTTCTTTTGTTTTTAAGGTACTCATTATGCACAGAAAGTTTATATAGATAGATAGATAGATAGATAGATAGATAGATAGATAATACTACATTGCAATGCAATGCCAAACTCGCACTATAACTGCATGAACAGGATTGAGTGTGAAACCAACTATAAAATGGCAAAAATCATAATCAGTGTTACAGCATAGACCAACACAGTTTAACCAGCTAAGGATATGTTCTTCTTTGGGTTTCCTGAAATATATTTCCAGAGAAAATGGTTTCCTTAGTATAATAAAAAGGGGTCAACTGTGAAGAGTTAATGTACACAAATAAATAAATTCCAAACTATTTGAGGAAGGAAATTTTATCATTGGCTAATACTTCCTTCCTGACCTTGAAGGAGCTGGGGGTGGTGACGGCCGACAGGGAATTCTGGCGTGGGCTGGTCCATGAGGTCACGAAGAGTCGGAGATGACTGAATGAATGAACAACAACAACAATACTTCCTTCATGTCTCTTCAATGTAATGGAGAGGTTTTAGACTTATTGAAGATAGAATATATTTTACCACCTATATAAATTCAAATGCATGAGTAATAGCCTAGTACTGTTTAGTGTATTCATAAAATTGATGAGACCAGGTTATTAAATACTTTAAGAGTGAAAAACACTCTTACATCAAAGAATTCCATGCATCTTTATTCAGAAGTAAGGCATATTGTTCCTAGTGGAGGTTAGTCTCGGGTAATGAGCAAAGGAATCAAAGACATAAATATTCCAGAAGAACTGAATATAGCCAACAGTACTTGCTGTGCCTAAGAACATCTGCTTTGCTTAAGTCCATGGTTGAACTCGTACTTGTAGGTTCTCCTAAGTTCACTATTTCTTTTCTCAATTCTTTTTCAGTTAATCCTTGCTGTTCAAATCCATGCCATAACAGAGGAGTGTGCATGACAACAGGTTTTGACACGTATGTTTGTGACTGTACACGAACTGGATATTATGGGGAAAACTGCACTACACGTAAGTATTTTAGAATGTTATATTTCTACGGTATTGCTTAAGATAAAGGTAGGCAAAGGGCAGCCAGCAGGTTGGTTGTCCCTATGCATGGTCTTGGCGACCCTCAGACCCCCTCCCCTGTTTAGGACATTTTTTTGCCTCCAAACTACCCTGATCCTCCCCGGACTTCATGAAAAGACAATAGTTTGATTCCCTGCCACACCCTTGCCCCCAAAGCTCAAAACAGGGAAAGAAATAGCCAAAATGGCAGCTTGAAGTGACATTACAGCACTTCAGACATCCTTAAAATGCGCTGCTTCAGCCCGTTGGCTAGATATACATAAAAAGGTCCCTGCTCTATTTATTTATTTAATTATTTCCTTCATTTATAATCCATCCTTCTCACCACCAAAGGGGGACTCAGGGCAGCCTCACACGATCAGTGCTTTCACATAAACATTCAACAAATATAATTAAAACATTAAAACAGTTAATTAAAAACAGTTAATTAAAAAGCAATTAATTAAACACGGCAATTAAAATCCAAAGCTGGGTCCGGGTCAATTCATTGTCGCCAGTTGCTTAAATCTTCTTCAGGGTTACCTACTCCTGATTTGAGGGAAAGCTCGTTACTTTTCAGATTCAGTCTTTGACATTTCTTGGTACTTGCTGGAAAGTCTCCTCTCTGAAATTCTGGGAAATTGCTGTCTGTAAGTGTAGACCAGAATTCAGTGGTTTGTATAAAGTTGAAGTATGTATATCCTTCACCAAGCACTTAGATAAACTGTTTTATGCAATGCTTTTGACATGAAATAAATAAATAAACCAAGCACTTGATTGATCTTTTTCTGACAAGGTTATTCAAGACTGTTTTAACCCAGATCAGTTTACTGGACAGACCATTACAGCTCATTGCTTTTATAGCATACCACTGATTTTAATTGTGACATCAGTGTGGAAGAGAAATACTAGTGATCTACTGAAAGTGACAACAGTCTTCAAGTGATAGTGTGTGTGTGTAGAAGGCCCAGCTTGAAAATAAATGGTATAGACAGGAGTGGAATAATGTGCTCCTCTCAATACTGTTAAACTGCAAACCCTGGCATTCCTTACCATTAGCTATGTTAAGCAGGCTGTTGGGAGTTACAGTCCAGCAACATCTAGAAGGCCGTATGATTTCTCTCTTTGTATAGGTGATCCAAGCTCAATGGTCTGATGGTTTTACTTAGTATAAGATAGCTTTGTGTATTTCCAGTTCTAAAAGCTTGAACATTTTTTCTTCAATACAGCTGAATTTTTGACTTGGCTAAAACTGAAATTGAAGCCTACTCCTGACATGGTCCACTACATACTTACTCACTTCAAAGGTGTCTGGAATATCATCAATAACATCCCATTCCTTCACAGAGCCATCATGACATACATATTGATGTGTAAGTTTTCTCTCCTTCTATCTTTACAGTACAAATAGACAGATGACCTCCCATATCCACAGTGTTTACAAAATGTCTTTGTAATGGCAGGGTTGGGAAGGGGGAGGATAAAAAAGACCTGAATATTACTCAGCCATGTCTCTGCAATTGGCCATGCTAAATTGGGCATACTGTAGTCCAAAAACAACTTCTGGAAACAAGATTGGAAGAAAATGAAAAATGGGAGATAGAGCATAGGTGAACTTCAGAGTCAGACCTAAGATGGAACTGCGGTGCTATTAGATATATAACATGCAATCTAATTTATCTAGGTCCAACATTGTATGGCTGCAGAATATATTTTATTGGATCATATTTGAATTTGTGTGTTGAGAGTATTTGTATATTCAAATCTTTTAGCATGAAAGTAATGCTTCTTTTGCTTTTTAGCAAGATCCCACTTAATAGAGAGTCCACCAACATATAACGGCCATTACAGTTACAAAAGCTGGGAAGCCTATTCAAACCTTTCATACTACACTCGAAGTCTCCCACCAGTGGAACACAACTGCCCCACTCCAATGGGTATTAAAGGTAAAGTTGAAAGCAAAATTGTGCATTCATGCAGATGGGTAGAAAAGGAATATTCTCTTCCTCTCTGACACATGGCCAGTATTGAGTAATTCCAGCCAGGCCCGTAGCCAGGATTTCGTTTCGGGAGGGGGGGGGCTGAATTTTTTTCAGGGGGGGGGGGTTTCGGGGGGGGCTGAGTTTCGGGGGGGGGGGCTGAGTCTGACTGAAAGAGGGTCTAGCCTAGCAAACCTTTTGTATCATTACCCCAATACCCCCATGCATATGGGATATATTGAGTATGGTGATCAGATCATGATATGAATAAACATAACAGTTTAAATAATGCACCAATAAGGCCTTTTCGCGAACCACCATGAGAATTTCGGGGGGGGGGGCTGAAGCCCCCCGAGCCGCCCCCCCCCCCCGGCTACATGCCTGATTCCAGCATGATCTGGATTTCCTACCATGAGGGAGAGCCCATATGTGTCTAGTTTCTCTTTCTTCCACTATTTCTGTATCTCATACACCTATCCTCTCTATGCCTATTTGTGTATCACTTGATGGATAGAAGAAAAAGTATTATTTTGCTTTCCCTCCCCATGCTCTTGTTAACCACAGAGACTGCACAAATACAGTTGAAATAAAATGGAACTAAAAAATTATTAGACGAGTCAACACTTCCAATGAAAAGCTTTGCCTTTTTGGTTCTTCAAAGAAAGGGAGGTAGATTGAAATGTGATGTCTGTAAATCAACCAACAAAATGTATATTTTGGTAACTAAGGTATTGGCTATATCTAGTGTACTACAGTATCATTACTGAACCTAACTGTACTCTATCAGGGAATTGGTTATCAATATTCTATATTATACTGTTGCAATATTGTTTTTTTTTTTTTACAGTAAATTTGAATAAAAACCCTAATCTAGTGTTAGGGAAATAATCTAATGCTTTACATTTCAGGCAAAAAGGAGCTTCCAGATTCCCAAATCATTGTGGAGAAATTTTTGATGAGGAGAAAATTTATACCTGACCCTCAAGGCACAAATGTAATGTTCACATTCTTTGCCCAACATTTCACCCACCAGTTCTTCAAAACGGATCACCACAAAGGACCAGAGTTCACAAAAGGCCTTGGACATGGGGTAAGATGGCTGAAATATAGCTTGACCTCACAATTAGAAACCAGCAGAGCTTTATCTCTGAGCGAAATAAAATTCCTGCCTGGGGAATTGGTTGCATTGGGCGCCTATTTCTGCATTTAGGCAAAGTTCTTGTTTTTCTTAAAACCCCTGCTGCCAGTATAGATGATGATTATACGTTGTCCATGACTTAGTTTCTATACTAAACAACTAAACAGTTCAGTTCCTTTTCTATTGAATTTATATAATGCCACAACTACTTAGGTTTGCATGTTTCAGCCTTCAGTAACATGCAGACCTTAACATAATAATTCAGGCTTGGAAAGTCATTCTACTGGTGGTTGAGATGATACATGTGAAGGCATCTTTCAGACTGGGGTTAATGCTTGGGTTTGTCCCCATCAGAACCTCAGGTGGGTAAAAGCCCCAAAATCTCCAAATTTCGCAAGAGTGTATTTGAGAAATAACTTTCTACTTTTCTGACTGGCATGATTTATATTCATTTCAAAGTGCTTAAATCTGGCTAGATCTGTACCCAGGAAAAGACTTTATTTGGGAGGCAGTGGGTTGATGTAATGCCACTGGTTTATTATATGTTCACCTAGTTCTGAGAGGAATTCAGTGTATATTGAGATGTTCTGTCTGCTCTTTAGAGGTCCCAGCAAAATTATTTTCTCTTTAAACCAGTTTGATTTTAAGTAGTCATTCATATTCCTCTTTATTTCAACAGGTTGATCTGAGTCACATTTATGGAGAGAATTTAGACAGACAGATGAAACTGAGATTGCTTAAGGATGGAAAACTCAAATATCAGGTGGGCTGTGGTTTCCTTGGGAGAAAGGGTCACCATTTTTCCTTGAATGGCATGTGGTTGAATGCTGTATACCTGTTGCTGGGGAAGATGAGACAGGATATAGTTCCACTCCTGCTCAGTTTGTGGACTTCCCCCTTAATGACCACTAAGGAAACAGAGTATTGGAGTAGAGATACCTTTGATCTGATCAAGCAGGATTCTTCTTATGTTCTTCATGTTTCTTTAATGATAATGAAACATACACTGCTTTTGATAACAGCTTCAAGCTCCTAGTTTGTCAAGAAGACATGCACAATGGTAGGAAAAATCCATCAAGATTACAGTCCAACCTAACTCGGGGCCCTTCCATCCCAGGATCTGATCCCAAGTTTTCTGTTTATCCCAGATTATCTCACAATGCAGGCTCATATAATCCAGTTTAAAGCAGAAAACCTGGGATCAGATCCTTGGATATAGGGCCTGTCTGGAGGGGCCCTGGATTCTACTTGAAAATAATCAAAAGTGACAAGCTTAAGCCACGTTTTGCTGGATCATATAGCTTGAATGTATTGCAAATCTTTTTTGTTCTTTTTAATTACAGATGATTGATGGAGAAATGTATCCACCCACAGTGAAAGACACTCAGGCAGAAATGATCTATCCACCCCATATCCCTGAGCACCTGAGATTTTGTGTAGGACAAGAAGTTTTTGGTTTGGTTCCAGGACTGATGATGTATGCGACATTATGGCTACGGGAACACAACCGGGTGTGTGATGTTCTTAAAGGGGAGCATCCGGAATGGGATGATGAACAACTGTTCCAAACAACCAGGCTGATCTTGATAGGTAAGTTTGACCAATGATAATTGCTGACATGCAGAAACTATTTAATGAAATCTGATGGCAACAAAAGTATGATTATGGTCATAATAAATAGCTCTAAAATGTATTGTTGAAGGCTTTCATGGCCAGAATCACTGGGTTGTTGTAGGTTTTTTCGGGCTGTATGGCCATGGTCTAGAGGTATTCTCTCCTGACGTTTCGCCTGCACTTTGGCAAGCATCCTCACTACCTCTGAGGATGCTTGCCAAAGTGCAGGCGAAACGTCAGGAGAGAATGCCTCTAGACCATGGCCATACAGCCCGAAAAAACCTACAACAACCCAGCTCTAAAATGGTCTGTCCTCTAAAGCTTTGACTAAGCAGCTATGAACCACAGACCCTCATGCAGAAAGGCAGTATCCATTTTAACACTGGATACTGAAAAAGACAGTAAATCTCTCTTGCACTTGCATCTGGGTTTCTCAGTGGTATTTGGTTTGCCCCCTTTGGGAATGTAATGTTAGAAAAGTTGCCTTCTTTGTATACCCTTGGTCTCGATACAGCAATGCTATTTTATAACCTTAAATGTTGGCTTTAACTGGCAGAAAACACTTTCTTAGATAACTGTTTCCATTTTGGATTTTTGGATTTTTAGAATTCAATAGAATTTAACTATTTGGTTTTTTTAAAAAAACAGGTGAAACCATTAAAATTGTGATTGAAGACTATGTACAGCATTTAAGTGGCTATCACTTCAAGCTGAAGTTCGATCCAGAGCTGCTCTTTAGCCAACGATTCCAGTATCAGAACAGAATAGCAGCAGAGTTCAACACTCTTTATCACTGGCACCCTCTTCTGCCTGATACTTTTAACATTCAGGACCAAGAATATACTTATCAGCAGTTTGTCTACAACAATTCCATTATGCTGGACCATGGCCTTTCTCACATGGTACAATCTTTCTCCAAGCAAACAGCTGGAAGGGTAAGTCTCCTTTTTCTAAACTCAGATTAGGAATTGCATGTTCTCTTCTTGAGAAGCTAGGGCACAGCAGTCCACTTTTTGGACCTGAGCAGATTGATAATAGACAGAGCATCTTTTCTTGATCAACCAGCCATCATTTTTGGTTGCTTGTTCTGGTCTTTTCTTCAAAAGAACATTAGCTGTAAGTATATTTTGTGTAAATCGTGGAAATATAGATAGCTTGGGGTAAGAGCACTTGTTGTCTTGTACTGGAGGTAAAAAAATCTTGTGTGGATTATGGAATTATCTTCTTGAGCATGTCGTTTTTGAGCAATTCCTTCACATTCTTCATATCCATTTCCTTGCTAACAGGTAGCTGGAGGCCGAAATGTCCCAGTTGCAGTTCTGAAAGTGGCTAAAGCTTCTATTGATCAAAGCCGGCAAATGAGGTACCGATCCCTGAATGAATATCGCAAACACTTCCTCCTGAAGCCTTTCCAGTCATTTGAAGAACTTACAGGTAAGACTGATTCCTCTATGTGATCTAAAAGAGAAACTTTGTGGGTAAGAATATATATCTAGAACTTCTTTTTTGTAAGGAGATAGTCCTAGGACAATTTTTTGACAAAAACCTATAAAATACACATAAAAAACTCAAATAATACAATTTTGTCAAATAAACCTAAACCGGTAATATATAAATGTAGGGGGTTTTATAATTTTCAAAAAAGAGAAGACATTTTACTCTTTGGAGGATGAGTTTCTAGATAGCACTTCCTTTGGAAGGCAAGATATTTAACCACTGAAGCAAAGTACATAGTACTAAAACTTTTGCATTTTGTAGTGAAAGCTCAAGGGGGAAAAGAAGTACATGTGAATGTATTAAAAGCCAGTAAGGAGGGGTTTTTTTTGTAAAGGGAGGAAGACAGATTTTTCCATGAGAAAATGTAATGTTACTATACTGTCTCTACAAATATACCTTGTTGCTTCTTTGATTGTTCTTGTTTTGATTCTGTTAATGCAATATTCCTCCACAATTTGCCCATGTTCCCTCTCTTCCTGGACTTCATTCTTCTATAACAGTGGCATCACTAAGGTAGTCCAGTTCATTCAGTCTCCCTGCCCAGCCAACTTACGGCACATCAAGACATCCCGTTTATTGCGGAAACTCCTGCAATTAAAAGGGGGCAGTCCAGATGATGCCCTAGTTTGTGGCGAATTAATTTGATAGTGGGTTTATTCTGCTCCTTCTTGGAAGGTGCAGAATAAACCCACTACTTCCGGTGTCTGGACTGCAGTCCAGACAGTATTCCCACAGTTTTCTGGGCTAAATTAGCCCAGAAAACTGTGGGAATACTAACTAACCACTCCAAAAGACCCTAAAAAACCCTTTAAAAAGAACTCTCCTGGGGCATAGAAATGACGTGCCAGAAGAAAGGGGGGGAGTGAGAAGGAAAATTGCACCTCCCCCTTTTCCTGGTGTGTCATTTCTGTGCGCCAGGAGAGCTGTGGCAGTTCTCCAATGGAGGCCGGGTAAGTAGTTTTCTTTTTTAAAAGGGCTTTTTGGGGTCTTTTGGGGAGGGGGTTAGAGTGTCCGGGTATTCTCCTGGGAAGTTCTCCTGGGAAGTGTGTAGATGGGGCCCCAGGAACATCCATGTTTTTAAAATGCAGGTGCTCCTGGGATAACGGCTGTCTGGAACCACCCACAGTCTACTTTGGGATGAGGCATTTTCAATCCATCCCAAAAACTAACTTTAGAAGAAACACCTAATCATTTTAAAGTTTATAAGTAACTGAGATATGAGTGAAAGACACTCATATCTCAGAAAGGGAGGTTGGACTGTAGGTCTCTGATTAGCATAGCTGTTTGATGAAACTGGTAGAAAGATTCTGGAAGCTGCATTCTAATTTCCCTCCCAGTGATTACTGTGTGTCTGTTTGTTACAGGAGAGAAAGAAATGGCTGCTGAACTTAAAGAACTTTATGGAGACATTGATGCGATGGAGCTTTATCCAGCTCTTTTAGTAGAAAAACCACGTCCTGGAGCCATCTTTGGTGAGACCATGATCGAACTTGGAGCACCGTTCTCCCTGAAAGGACTCATGGGGAATGCAATTTGCTCTCCTGAGTACTGGAAGCCGAGCACTTTTGGGGGCAAGGTGGGCTTTGATATTGTGAACACAGCTTCCCTCCAAAGACTTGTCTGCAATAACGTGGCTGGCTGTCCTCTCACAGCGTTCCATGTGTTGACCCAAGAAACAATGGTAACAAGCAACATCAGCACCACCAGCGCATCATTAGACGAAATCAATCCAGCAGTACTACTAAAAGAGCGGTCTGCAGAACTATAGGAGCAACTATTTGTGGTTTTCTTATTTATTTATTTATTTATGTATCTATATATTAATAATTATTTTATTATTATAATTTATCCATCAAGCCAAAAACTGGGGATTTTTATACCTTGGTTTCTACGCTTTGGTGACCAAAGTAACGGGAAGTTCTGCTCATTTTTGCAGGACAGGATCCCTTGGCATGTGTGTTTTAAAATATAATGTCTTCTGTACCAGAAAAATGTATTCCAAAATGGATAAAAGGCATTCGGATTGTTGCTTAAACATGAACAACAGTTTTGTGGCATTTAAAAACTTGATTGTGTCAGGGAACCATGTTATGTGCCCTTTTCTGCAATCAATTTGCAGGAAAATCAGTCAGCCCTCCAAATGTTGTCAGATTGCAGTTCCTAATAGTCTTAGCCAATGGTGAGGAATGCTGGAAGATGTCTTACAGCAGTATCTAGAGATTTCTGTATTACAGAAATATTAGTCAATGGGGGGTGGGGGGGTGGGGGGGGGTAGCATAGTTAAAACCAAGCCGTTCTGAAGCACTTATTTGCAGGGAATGTAGGATACAAAATATTTAACTTGGGCTTTCTGTTAACTGGTATAAAGTCAGAAAGTGGAAGACTAATTTTCACTACCTCTTTCATATGAAGCACCATAAGATTTTGAATCTGGGCTGGACTTTATACATAATACAAATGTATATCTTGATAGGCAAGGTCTCTCCTTTAAAAATAAATTTGTAATCTTTTTTTATAAATAGTGTATAAATGCTGGGTGCTAATTAGTAACAGTGCACTGTATGATGCCAGTCAATGAAACATGTCTTCTTTCTTGTTTTGAATGTACATACTACAAAGAAATGTTCTTGCATTATAAGCAATTGTAATATTTATCTCAGCCTGCTGGTCTAGGTTGGGTGTCCTCATTGCTGCTGTGGATGCACAGGCTGATAATTATGTTTGTTGTGAACTAATTCCAGGGAAAGATATTCACTGGTTCTCTCATTGGACTTCAAGAGTATATTTCTTTAAATCCTCTCCTCAAGCCACTTTTGGGAGTACCTTACAAATCAGAAAGAAGATGTTCCCTTCAAAAATCTAAAAGAAGATACACAAAAAGATATTGGGAGGAAAGTGGAGGAAAAACTCAGGCACTACATGGACTAACGCTCCCTGGATTGTGGTTTTTATTTATAATGAGTAATGTAATTTTAATATCTGTTTTTTTTACATTCCATGATTTGTAAAATGAAAAATAGTGTTGTAAAAAATAAATACTTTAAAGCTAATCATTTGATGTGAGTTGCATTTTTGTATAAAAGGGTGTGTTGTGGAGAACCCTTCCTTTGTGTGTGCACCTTCTAGTCACCTGTCAATTTACTGCAACCTCGTGAATTTTATAGGATTTAACCCATTGCGCCACCAAGACTCCCTTGTTGTACAATGAGGAACTGGTTTATCAGAAAGTCAGAAGGGAAGCACCAAATTGCAAATTTGGAAGCCAAATTGCAAAACTGAGTGTTGTTTTCCTTTTGGGGGAAATTATATGTTAAGTTTTCCTGTAAAAAGAACAGATAAATTGCAATAGGGTGAGGCCATTGACTTATGAACCTTGGTATTATTTCTTCCTTTTGCTTTGGTCATATTGCCTCTTCAGATCACGTCTAAACAGCAGCCAAAAAGTAGCTGCTTACACCTTTATGTTGCTTTCATATGATAACTGCTTGATTGATCTAATGCAGTGTTTCTCAAACTGTGCTCCTCCAGGTGTTCTGGACTTCAGCTCCCAGAAATCCCAGACAGCTTACCAGCTGTTAGGAATTGTGGGAGCTGAAGTCCAAAACATCTGGAGGAGCAGAGTTTAAGAAACACTGATCTAATGCATACCTTTCATTTCTTCCTGCATGGAGCCCAAAGACAGTAAGAGGATTTTACTGTCTGGGAGCAGGCACCAAGAAAGTCTCCTCAGATGTCCTCATCAAATTTGCCTGTGTCAGTGGTGGGATATATTATGAAATGATTATGGGATATATTCCCTAATATATGTTATGATATTTCATAGTTATTTACCAAAACAAGCCTGTGCTAATTGCTGTGGAGGTTGCACATACAAATATGCACTGTACATATTAATATCAGAGTTATACCTCAACATAAGAGCAGGTTTTGTTTCAAAATTATCACTGTAGCATAAAGACAGTCACACCCCATCAGTGTCTGTGTCTCTGGAAATGTCACAACCCCAAAATGATGTAAAGCAACTTTGGCATAATTGCATCTCATGTGACTGCACCTTATGAAACTGGATCAGTGTTTTTGAGGAATGCAATTATAAACATTGGGTAGATGTTTTGGTAGGGCTTTCCGCACCCATCCCAGAAAGCATGCACTTTCTGGGGTGGGTTGTCGACATGTTGTCTTGGGACTAGCCTGAGAGAACGTGGGGAGGCTCTATCCCCTCCCCCAAGCCCCCAGACCCTTAAGAAAAATAAAAAAGCTTATCTATCTGCAGTATTTCCTCTGTCCAGCTCTCCTGGCATGTACAAATGACCCACCAGGAGAGCACTTACCAGTCTGCAGTATTCCCTCTGTCCCCCCCCCCCCCCCTTGCATGTAATTTGTATGCACTGGGAGAGCTGCACGGAGAGAATACTGTAGGGTGGTAAGTTGTTGTTTTTTACTTTTCTAAAGGGTTTGGGGGTTTGGGGATGGGTATTCTCACAGTTTACTGGGCTTATTTAGGCCAGTAAACTGTGGGAATGGTTCTGGACTGTAGACACTGAAAATTGTGTCTGGACTACAGTTAATTAGCACTAACAAATTATTTAGCTACAAACCTGGGTTTTCCTGGTTTGAAGCAAATTAATGTGGAACTGCCCAGAATGTAATCTAGACGGCCTCCTTTTTATTCCAGAAATTTCTGCAATAAAGAGGCTCAGTTCTTGTGGGTTTTTTCGGGCTATATGGCCATGTTCTAGAGGCATTTCTCCTGACGTTTCGCCTGCATCTATGGCAAGCATCCTCAGAGGTCTGCTGGAGCTGGGATAAAGGGGTTTATATATCTGTGAAATGACCAGGGTGAGACAAAAGGCTTTTGTAAGTTGGGCTAGGTGTGAATCTTTTCAACTGACCACCTTGATTAGCATACAATGGGCTGACAGTGCCTGGAGCAAACTCTTCTTGAAAGGTGATTAGATGTCCCTGCCTGTTTTTCTCTCTGCTGTTTTAATTTTAGAATTTTTTAATACTGGTAGCCAGATTTTGTTCATTTTCATGGTTTCTTCCTTTCTGTTGAAATTGTCCACATGTTTGTGGATTTCAATGGCTTCTCTGTGTAGTCTGACATGGTGGTTGTGAGAGTGGTCCAGCATTTTTGTGTTCTCAAATAAAATGCTGTGTCCAGGTTGGTTCATCAGGTGCTCTGCTATGGCTGACTTCTCTGGTTGAAGTAGTCTGCAGTGCCTTTCATGTTCCTGGATTCTTGTTTGGGCGCTGCGTTTGGTGGTCCCTATGTAGACTTGTCCACAGCTGCATGGTATACGGTAGAAACGTCAGGAGAAATGCCTCTAGAACATGGCCATATAGCCTGAAAAAACCCACAAGAACTGAGTGATTCCGGCCATGAAAGCCTTCGACAATACAATAAAGAGGCTGTCTGGATGGGCCCATTGTGTTTCTTCATTGTGTTTCTGGATAGAGAACAGAACACCACATAGCACTTCCTCTCTGTTGAGATAATACAGGAGGAACCAATTATTTAGGAAGCAGAAGAGTTTACCAGTTATATGTGATCTATTTTGTAACAATTCTGTTTAAATCTGTGGCCATATTCAGATGTCACTGGACAATGCAGAAGAGAAATAATCAAATAAATCAATCAATCAAAAGAATCTCATAGATTCATTCTAAAGTATCTATCTGAACAAACAAGACTGTGATGAACCATTAGTCCAACTAAGAAATAATGGCTACTCTTTGACTAGCAACATTTCTCCAAAATATTATTATTGTAGTCATTGTCGTTGTCATCATCATCATCATCATCATCATCAACTTATTTATATAACACCATCACTATACATGGTGCTTCACAATTAAAATAACAACTGCCCTCACCTTTACAATCCAATTAAGATTATGACACAAAAGGAAAAGGGATGGAAGATAATTAAATCCAGCAGATACTGGTGGTTTTTCTATCCCTCTGAGGCAACAGCAGTGGCACTTGGGATGGAGGAATGGTCTTTCTGGTATTAATATCAACAATATCAAGTTGATGTATTTGTTGTGAAGGAAAGCATTTGAACCAGAGATGACATCTGGGACTTGCGTGCAAAGCATACACCGTACCTTAAGCGGTGGCTCCTCCCACACACAAATCATATTTGAATAAAAAGAAATCAGTAACCAACCTAGCCCACAGATGTTTAGAGTCCCCCCCCCCCCCCCATGCTGATCTTGGAAGTGTACTGAACTCACACCGGTAACCAGGCGTATCTCCTTATTTTACTCATAAACAGACAGGAGCACAGGTGTGCCCTTCTTCTTTGTTCAGACCTGTCATGCTGGCTAATTATTCTTAACACCCATTCATTTTCTTCTATTTATTGTATTTTTAAAACATTCCTTGGAATGTGTGCTGAAGGCTGCACCCTTTTCTCCTGCTACAGTGGAAACATCTTTCCTAACAAAAAGGTGTGTGGAAGAGAAAAGAACTGCAATGAAATAAGGTATTTCTGAATGGCCTCCCTTGCCTTGAAACTTTTGCATAGTGTGTGGGATGGCAAAGCTACCCTTTCCACCTCAGCTGCCAACCAAGAAATTAGGAAGTGTCGGGAGGTTAGTTAAAAAAAATCATACATTTGGTCAGTGGGTATTATGATCCATGCTATTCTTCTCAAAATGGCTCTTAAATAAAATGAGTTGTATTGTCAAAGGTTTTCACGACCAGAATAACTGGAATGTTGTGTGGTTTCCAGGCTGTATAGCCATGTTCTAGCACCATTTTCTTCTGATGTTTCTCCTGCATCTGTGGCTGGCATCTTCAGAAGATCTGGTGGTGGTAAAAGTCATTCGAGTCCTTCGGGAGATGCTAGCGGGGTACAAATAAAGTTTAATAATAATAATAATAATAATAATAATAATAATAATAATACAAGTGGAGTATAATATATTTGTGGCATGCCAAGGGTGGAAGAAAGAACCAGTGTCTATTAACCAAGTGTGAAGTGTGCAATTAGCAAGCCAAACAACAAAATCACTAGAAAAAACAACACTCGGATTAAGAACTCCTCAATTAACATACAACAACTATGCAAATCCGAAGCTCTCTCTCCCAGGCTTTATGGACTCCCAAAAATTCACAAGGACTCAATTCCACTCATACCCATTGTGAATGCCATCAGATCCCCTACATATGATTTGGCAAAATTTCTAGCTGAAAAACTACAAACTTATATTGGATCAACTACACACTATATTGAGGACTCATTCCACTTCACTGAGAAAATGGTGTAGCCATGGGGAGCCCTCTTAATCTGATAATAGCAAAATTTTATATGGAACACTTTGAGAAACAAGCCCTGGAAACACAAACAAAAAAGTCCATTATTTGGTTCCGTTATGTGGATGACACATAACGGAACCATATTTTGAGCCATAGAGGAGGAGAACTAAACAAGTCCTTGAACCATATCAACAATATCCATCCAAACATACAATTTACTTTGAAAAAAGAAAATGAAGGAAAATACAATTTCTAGATGTCCAAGTTACCCACAAACCAAACCAACGATTAAGCCACACAGAAAACCCATGCACACTGATAGATATTTACATAAAAACTCCAGTCATCATCTAGGACAAAAAGGAGCACAATTAAAACTCTGGTGGACCGTGCAAACAGAATCTGTGAACCTCACCTCCTCCAACGTGAACTGAACCAACCTAAACTGGGCACTACAGGCTAGTGATTACTCTTCTGTAGACATCAGAAGAGCTGCAAGACCTAGATCAAGCCACAGAAATAAAGATAAAGAGCCATCCAGAGGGAAGATGTTTTTATCATATATCAAAGGAACCACTGACTTTGTAGATAAGCTGATGAAGAAACATAACCTACAAACTATCTACGGACCTACTAAGAAAAATCAACAAATGCTACAGTTGGCAAAGGATAAGAGTGATCTTCTAACCACTACAGGTGTCCATTGCATATCTTGTGGCCGTGGACAAGTGTAAATAGGACCCCCAAATGCAGAGCTCATACATGAATCAAAGAACATAAAAGCCACTGCAGACTACTTCAGGCAAAAAAATCAGCAATAGCAGAACACATGATAAACCAAGCTGGGCACAGAATATTATTTGAAAACAGAAATTCTGGACCACTCTGACAACAACTTTGTCAGACGACACAGAAAAGCCAATGACATCCACAAGCACATGGATAATTTCAACAGAAAGGAAGAAATCATGAAAATGAACAGTACTCAGAAACACCAGAATCAAGAAAGTAACTAATGAATACCACCCAGACACAGGATGCCTCAAGGCAATAAACACTCAAAGCGAACAAAAGCCTCTAGACAGATGCCCTCACTATTTGCTATGCAATCTTCTCAGTTACTCACATGCTAATGGATGGATGCCGCTCAAATACTTGCAAATCAGGCTTGCTAATTCCACCCTTCACATTTGGTTAATACACAATGGTTCTCTCTCCCATTCTGGACATGCCACAGAAATATATACTCCACTTGCTTTACCCCATCAGATCCTCTGAAGATGGCAGCCACAGACAGGGCCAGAAAAAACCCCAGTTTTTTAAAAAAATAAAACTTTTGAAAGCAGATAATAAAGAGTAGTTCTATAACATAAAATAATTAAAATTATATGGTTCATTCTATATTTTATATAGATTTAATTAAAACAAATGTCTATTTTAGTTACAAAGTTTCAAGTCTTGAAATATCTGAAAATGACTGTTAATAGGTAATTTATAGTTACAAAAAATAACACAACGTCTGTTGGAAAGACTTGAAAATTGTGCTAATACACTTTGACAGAAATCAGGCTCCATCGATAAGCTTTGGTGGACACCCAAGAATGCAAGTCATAGTGAGCACATTTCAGTTTCCAGCTAATTCCATTAGTAGGCATGATAAGAAGTTTGAACCTCAAATGCATGAGACTAAATTTATCAGACACCTTTAGAATTCCAATGAGACTAAACATAGTTATTCAATATCATTTTTCAAGTTGAAATGGCACCTTATTCAGACAATGACAATTGTGGATAAATACACAGGGAAGGTAGTGATGTTGAACACGAATTTGGGGGGCCCTGCCAAGGCAGAGGTCGGCCAGACCCATAAAAGAGGATCCGAACACCTGGTGAGACAGAAGACACCCAGAAAGATTTTTCCTAAATTTCCCAATAAATCTCACCAAGTTGAAGAAGAAGCCACCGAGTTGTTTATTTCATTCCAGCTGGAAAGGATGACAACCGCAATCATTTGCCCAGGTACCGCCAGACTCACAAGGGAAAATATTACAGTTTTTATAGGAAATACAGAGCAGTCAAATTCAAATTTCCCGCTCCAGCCCCCCTTGCCAGCTTCATGCTGATTGGTTCGAGTCATCAGTTGGCTGGGAGGTGCGGTTAGCAAGGCTGTGCCTTGTCTCAGCCAATGGGAATTGAGGTGACAGGCCAGGCAGGAAACAATAAAAGGAGAGAAAAGATGACAGGATTAAAATGACTAATGTTTGTCCAATCGGTCAGCGATAGCTTAAGCCCTCGAGCTGGACCAAAATTATTGTTTAAATCTTCTGAAATAACATCTTCATCTAGCTCAGAGGCTAGATCCTTTGTTTTCCTCTGTCCTGGGTTTGGGATCTATTGATGAAGTTAATGTTCAGTTTCGCCAGCCGGGATATGACACAATGGATGAGGCTGTGGCAAAACTCCTGGTCCTTGCAGATAGAGAATCGCTGTTTGTGTTGAGTGATTCTTAAGTCCATAGGTCTTATCTTTCCAGATGGTCTAGCCTTTGCCCTCTGAGATCTGGTCAGATAAGAACCATTTATTTATTGTTCATGGAATGAGTTTCTGGTTGAACCTTTTGTCAACTCAGAAATGGCAAGGTCTATTTTCCCCAAGCCTCTCTGGTATTGTACTGTTGGTCCTAGGAGTTCTGATTGCCATGTTTGGTTCAATTTCATTGTTGCTGAAGTTCAGAATGCTCTTTGATGGCAGGGGATCGATACTTCCCAGTAATTGCAACTCCCAAATGTCATGATCTATTTTTCCCAAACTCCACCAGTGTTCAATTTTGTGTATATTGAATATTTGTGCCAAGTTTGGTCCAGATCCATAGTCATTTGGGTTCACGGTGTTCTCCGGATGTACATCTTCCATAAATAACTGTCAATTCCTCCCAACCCCCTCCAGTATTTTCTGTTGGTCATTGGGATTCTGTATGACAAGTTTGGTCCAGGTCTGTAATTTGTGGTGGACTCAGTGGACTGGGGATGTAAGAGGTGAATCAGTTGAAGGTACTGCATATCCCACCATCCATTTTCCATACTCCCACAAACATATTGTTTTTGTGATTAATCACTATGCTTTAATGATGTTCTGTTTCTAACAATGAAAATACATCCAGAATATCAGATATTTGCATTACAATTCATAACAGTAGCAAAATAACAGTTATGAAGTAGCAATGAAAATATGGTTGGGGGTCACCACAACATGAGGAACTTTATTTAGGGTCACAGCATTAAAAGGGTTGAGAACCACTGATCTAAAAGGTTCAGGTGTAATTTTAACTGAACCCTTTAGTCCATTGAAAGGGGTGGAGGGGTTACAAATTAATCTCATTCCCACCTACACAAGTTTTCATTAATATAAGCATACATGTGACATGCAAATGCCATCATCACCATCACCATCATTTATTTCTGACCTCTCCTTTGTTTTGCCCTCAACTGGTTTACTATTCATTGAAGTCAGGATGGAGTCCTAGCAGCTGTAACATATTCTTATACCATAATAAACATAGTCTTTCAAGGTCTCTTCAATGATTTAGCTGTAACATTTTCTGCAAACTTAAAGAGCCAGCCTTGAAGATGAAAGTTATTTAATACCATCATTGCCCCACAAACATCAGCAACAACTTTATTTATACCTCATATTGAGTTCCAAAACTGGAACTGAAGGTGGCTATCATTTAAAATTTTCAGAACAACAGCAGAGTTTATCCTTTAAAAATAAAACAAAATCGGGCAGCAATTCCATACACTTTTACCCACAAGGAAGTCCAATTAAATTCAATAAGAGTTAAGATTAAGTTAAACAAGCATACTGCTAAAAAGTACCAATATTTCCTCTTTTACTGGGAGTCCTCTTTTCAATCATTTTTGAAAAGCACTGTGACTAAATAGCATTTCACTGTCATTTCTTCCATTTCTACAATTAAGAATGGTGCTTTTGATTATCACGGCAACAATGATTTACTCTGTTTAGCAACATAAAGAAGAAACACGAATTATTAAGACAAAAATAATTATATTATACTTCTTCAGCTCCTGAAACGAGAAAAAGCTAATAATATTCTCAATTGTTTACAAAAGGATGACATTATTTAAACAGACTATCCCAATGCCTATTACATAAATGGAGCAAAAATTGGTGGTATGTGTGTATGTGTGTGTGTATGTATGTGTATATATATATATATATATATATATGCTCTGTGCATAATGAGTACCTTAAAAACAAAAGAACCATAGAACGAAATCACACCAAATTTGGCAACAAAACGTTTCACAAGATAAGGAGTGACCATCACTCAAAAAATTATGATTTTGTCATTTGGGAGTTGTAGTTGCTGGGATTTATAGTTCACCTACAATCAAAAAGCATTCTGAACTCCATCAACGATGGAATTGAACCAAGTTTGGTACATAGAACTCCCATGACCAACAGAAAATACTGGAAGGGTTTGGTGGGCATTGACCTTGAGTTTGGGAGTTGTAGTTCACCTACATCCAGAGAGCACTGTGGACTCAATACTGTTTACCCACAAGCATAAAGAAATTACATATATTAGAAACCAACACTTTCTCATTACTTTATTTTCCAGATTAAAAGACTGGGCCACAGCAACTGGCACAAGCACTCAATACGCCCAAATATGAACACAGATGGAGTTTGGGGAAAATAGACCTTGACATTTGGGAGTTGTAGTCACTGGGATTTACAGTTAACCTAAAATCAAAGAGCATTCTGAACCCCATGAACAACAGAATCGGGGCAAACCTCCCACACAGAACTCCCATGACCAACAGAAAATACTTAAGGCCATCCAATCCAACTCCCTTCATCAGGTCAAGAAAACGTAATCAAAGTCTTCCTGACAAAGAGCCATCCAGCCATAGATAGATAGATAGATAGATAGATATAGATAGATAGATAGATAGATAGATAGATAGATAGTTGTAGTTGCTGGGATTTATAGTTCACCTACAATCAAATAGCATGATAGAATTGAACCAGCCGGGGCATACAGGATTCCCATGACCAACAGAAAACACTAGAAGGGTTTGGTGTGCATTGACTCCTGTATATAAGACTACTCCCGTGTATAAGACTACCCCCGTGTATAAGACTACTCCCGCGTATAAGACGACTCTGCGTATAAGACAACCCCTGACTTTTGAGAAGATTTTATTGGGCTAAAAAGTAGTCTTATACGCCAGAATATACAGTAAGCTGATTTCCCTTTTAATGAAGCACAGCTGAAGCATCTTCTGCAGAGTTCACTTTAAACACTGCACAACAGATTTGTCTAAATGGATAAAACAGCCACTAGGTGACATTCAAAAACCCTTTACTGTCGCCAGATTTCCAGACCCCAACATTGAGTTAAGACCCCATTTGGGGTCAGTAACCACAGTTTAAGAATCTTTGATATAGACCAGTGGTTCTCGCCTTTGGATCGCTAGAAACTGTTGAGTGTGTTATTCCAATTCCTCCCCATCATCCCCATAAGAGGAGATTTGGATTATAATCATATTGATCAATAACTATAAGGATGTGATACAAATGAGATGAGGTTGCACATTCCAATTCGCCAGCCTTAGTGGCAAATCAGCAGGGAAGTCCTAGCACGCAGGCCCTGCCTCACCGGCAGTGATGCTTCCCCATCACACATGGGGAAAACTCTGTAAATGTTTTGAATAATCCTAATATAATACTATTTAAATGCTGACCTATTGTATCATTTTGGGAAAGTTCGGTGTTTTCTTTACAATGGAAGGGTCTTAAGAGTGGCACTAAGCCAAGATATATAAAAACAGATATACATCTCTAGCCTTACAATTTACAGTGACCCAATCTCACCAGTGGCATTCTTGGGGCCTCCTAACATGCAGCTTCCTCCCATGCTAGCCCCATTGATCCTAATGGAACACAGGGAGGCTTCTGTTTTGCCAGAGCCCACAAGAAGTGGGGTGAAAGCATCCTTGTTGTTGTTGTTCATTCGTTCATTCGTCTCCGACTCTTCGTGACCTCATGGACCAGCCCACGCCAGAGCTCCCTGTTGGCTGTCACCACCCCCAGCTCCTTCAAGGTCAGTCCAGTCACTTCAAGGATGCCATCCATCCATCTTGCCCTTCGTCGGCCCCTCTTCCTTTTACCTTCTACTTTCCCCAGCATAATTGTCTTCTCTAGGCTTTGCTGTCTCCTCATGATGTGGCCAAAGTACTTCAACTTTGTCTCTGGTATCCTTCCCTCCAATGAGAAGTCGGATCTTCTCGCAGTCCAAGGCACTCTCAGAACTTTCCTCCAACACCACAGATCAAAAGCATCGATCTTCCTTTGCTCAGCCTTCCCTAAGGTCCAGCTCTCACATCCGTAGGTTACTACAGGGAATACCATGGCTTTGACTAGGCGGATCTTTGTTGCCAGTGTGATTTCTCTGCTCATTACTATTTTATTGAGATTGGACATTGCTCTCCTCCCAAGAAGTAAGCATCTTCTGATTTCCTGGCCACAGTCTGCATCTGCAGTAATCTTTGCACCTAGAAATACAAAGTCTGTCACGGCCTCCACATTTTCTCCCTCTATTTTCCAGTTGTCAATCATTCTTGTTGCCATAATCTTGGTTTTTTTATGTTTAGCTGCAACTCGGCTTTTGCGCTTTCTTCTTTCACCTTGATTAGAAGGCTCCTCAACTCCTCCTCGCTTTCGGCCATCAGAGTGGTGTCATCTGCATATCTGAGGTTGTTAATGTTTCTTCCAGCAATTTTCACCCCAGCTTTGCATTCATCAAGCCCTGCACATCGCATGATGTGTTCTGCATACAAGTTAAAAAGGTTGGGTGAGAGTATGCAGCCTTGCCGTATGCCTTTCCCAATCTTGAACCAGTCTGTTGTTCCGTGGTCAGTTCTGACTGTTGCTACTTGGTCCTTGTACAGATTCCTCAGGAGAGAGACAAGGTGACTTGGTATCCCCATCCCACCAAGAACTTGCCACAATTTATTATTATCCACACAATCAAAGGCTTTAGAATAGTCAATGAAGCAGAAGTAGATGTTTTTCTGAAACTCCCTGCCTTTCTCCATTATCCAGCGGATATTGGCAATCTGGTCTCTCGTTCCTCTGCCTTTTCTAAACCCAGCTTGAACATCTAGCAACTCTCGCTCCATGTATTGCTGGAGTCTTCCTTGCAGGATCTTGAGCATTACCTTACTGGCATGAGAAATAAGGGCCACTGTATGGAAGTTTGCAAAAGCATCCTAGGCTGCTGAAATTTCCTCATCTGATGAAGTCCTAAGGCATTGGACATGTTATTCCCATTCATCCTCACCAACTCCACCACTGGCCATGCTAACTGGTGTTAATAGAAACAATATCTGATGATCAATGTTGTAAAGCATTTCTGTGGTGAGTCAGTCCACTTGAGTTCAGTGGACTTAGCTTCTGGGTAGGACTTGCACAATAATGCAAAAAGGTCAGAATCACAGTTTCCAACTCTTGCTGGGATGTTCTGTTTCAGAAGAAACACAGAGCACAGAAAATTTTCAGCCCAGACTCCAAAGGTTTTTCAATTTGTGGCTTTGTTTCTTATGTTCTTGCTGCTTCATTCTGAATTCGTGCCATGGTGACAGCAGAAATAACACACACACATACACACACGTGCACATTTACTTACACAAACAGCATGTTTAGAGGAAACAAACTAGAATATACCACCGAAACCAGAATCTCCTACCTTCCAGAGTATGTTTAGATGTCCATGACTCCCTCCTCCCAATTTGGGTGCCAGAAAACATGTTGGAAACATTTTCACTGAAACTTTAATGGTCTTGCCTGAGTTTGCGTCACTTCAGCATCTGCTACTTCAGGCTTCATTCATTAAAATCACTCATGTGTACCATCCTGTGGGTCTTGAGAAAAATATCAGGGAGGTGATCTGTTTTGAGCTATTAATATGTAACTTGGGGACACAGCACTCTTGCCCTGTGGAATTTAAACAACTGCACTGAAAGCTAATGTCTACCTCATTAAAGTATAAAACATCTTTGCCATTAAAAAAATGTTAGGAATGTCATCAATCTACTTTCCTCAACTTCTTCCTATTTGCCTCCTTTCTCGTTTCCTCATTCATGAACTTGCTGGCACTTGTGTGTGTGTTCCTGCATGGCCAGGGGTTGAACTGGATGGCCCTTGTGGTCTCTTGCAACTCTATAATTCTAGGATTCTATGAAATGCCAGAAACTCTGGCTTTACAAAAATGTAGCAAATATCAGTAATCTGGCAATAAAAGTTCAGCCATTAACATTACTCTCTCAAGTTATCCAACTCTCTTTAAAGTCTATGGAACTCCCTTCCCAAGGAAATCAGGCCAGCCCTCTCTCTCCTAACCTTCAGGGGGAAAAAACTTTAGATGTGGCTGTGGGACCAAGCATTTGACCAGTATTGTGTGTGTGTGTGTCAGGAGTGACTTAGAATAATAGAAGCATAGAAGCATAGAATCACCCTTGACAGATGGCCATCCAGCCTCTGCTTAAAAGCCTCCACAGAAGGAGCCTCCACCACACTCCGGGGCAGAGAGTTTCACTGCTGAACAGCTCTCACAGTCAGGAAGTTTTTCCTAATTTTCAGATGGAATCTCCTTTATTGTAGTTTGAAGTCATTTCTCCACGTCCTAGTCTCCAGGGCAGCAAAAAGAAAGCTTGTTCCCTCCTCCCTGTGACTTCCCCTCACATATTTATACATGGCTATCATGTCTCCTCTCAGCCTTCTCTTCTTCAGGCTAAACATGCCCAGCTCCTTAAGCCTCTCCTCATAGGTCTTGTTCTCCAGACCCTTGATCATTTTAATTGCCGCCGCATCACATTGTTAGCTCATGTTTAACTTGTTGTCCACGAGGACTCCAAGATCTTTTTCACACGTACTGCTTTCGAGCCATACGTCCCCCATTCTGTATCTTTGCATTTCTTTTTTTTCTGCCTAAGGGGAGTATCTTGCATTTGTCCCCACTGAATTTCATTTTGTTAGTTTTGCCCAATCATCTCTCTAATCTGTTAAGATCATCTTGAATTCTGCTCCTGTCTTCTGGAGTACTGGCTATCCATCTCAATTTGTTGTCATCTGCAAACTTGATGATCATGCCTTCTAACCCTTCATCTAAGTCCTTAATAAAGATGTTGAACAGGACCGGGCCCAGGACAGAACCCTGCGGCACTCCATTCATCACTTCTTTCCAGGATGAAAAGGAAGCATTGGTGAGCACCCTCTGGGTTTGTTCGCTTAACCAATTACAGATCCACCTAACCATAGTTTAGCCTAGCCTACATTTGAGTAGTTTGTTTGCCAAAAGGTCATGGGGGACCTTGTCGAAGGCCTTACGGAACGCATCTACTCAGCTTGTAACTCTATCGAAAAAAGAGATCAGATTAGTCGGGCAGGACTGCTGACTTGAGAAACTGCAGGTCCCTTCTGGTGTCAGAGAATTGGCCGTCTGCAAGGATGTTGCCCAGGAGACACCCAGATGTTTTACTATCCTGTGAGAGGTTTTTCTCATGCCCCTGCATGAAATGCTGGAGCTGACAGATGGGAGCTCATGCTGCTCCCTGGATTCAAATCACCGATCTCTTGGTCAGCAATCTTGCCGGCATAAGAGTTTAACCTACTGGTGCAGCACAATAATGATAACAAATTAATGTGATTGACAAATTTACACGCCTTGAACTACGATTTGAATTTGCATGATTTTAACTGTTGTTTTAACAATTGATGTTTTTAATTGTTTGGATTTTAATTGTATTTGTTTATTTTCGGATTTATATGTGTTGGTGTTGAATTGTTGCCTGTTGTAAGGCTGCCTTGAGTCCCCTTTGAGGTGAGAAGGGTGGGGTATAAAGCCAGAGCCTTTGGGATCTTTTCCTTCTGTTCCTGTTTCCCTGGATGATCCCCGGATGATTCTGAGGAATGAAGCTTTTCCTATGGGACGAGCTGTCTGCGTCCTATAGACTAGCTTCCTTGTGTGTGACTGACTAAAAATGGCTCCCTTCTCTTCTGAAAACCCAAAAGGTGGCGAACCTAATGATGATGGACAGGTGCCCTGTAACTGCAAACTTTGACAGGAAGCCACCCTTCTGCAAAATCCCAAGCCTTGTGCTGCAAGCAAACACTTAATAAAAAGCAAATAAAGTGGGAGCTTCTGGTACAGCTGTACCAGCACAGCAGATGATACCACTTTGATGTCCGAAAGCAAGGAGGAGCTGAGGAGCCTTCTAATCAAGGTGAAAGAAGGAAGCGCAAAAGCTGGGTTGCAGTTAAACATAAAAAACCCCAAGATTATGGCAATCAAACTGACTGATAACTGGCAAATAGAGGGAGAAAATGAGGAGGCAGTGACAGACTTTGTATTTCTAGGTGCAAAGATTACTGCAGACGCAGACAGCAGCCAGGAAATCAGAAGATGCTTACTTCTTTGGAGGAGAGCAGTAACCAATCTCAATAAAATATTGAAGAGTAGAGACATCACACTGGCAATGAAGTTCTGCATAGTTAAAGCAATTCCCCGTAGTCACCTACGAATGTGAGAGCTGGATCATAGGGAAGGCTGAGCGAAGGAAGATAGATGCTTTTGGACTGTGGTGTTGGAGGAAAATTCTGAGAGTGCCTTGGGCCGTGAGAAGATCCAACCAGTCCATACTTCAGGAAATAAAGCCCGACTGCTCATTGGAGGGAAGGATATTAGAGGCAAAGATGTACTTTGCTACTTAATGAATAAACAACAATAATTGAAAAAACATAGTGATATGAAAACTATTTCAAACTTAAGAATTCATACTTTTATTACAAAATTATCTCTAACACTTGCTCATTTATTCCTTTCTAAATAGTGAGTAGCTGACATGTGTGGACAAGATGAAAAATGGTATTTGAGAATGCTTCTGGGATACTGCAAACAAGAAGACAGCATTTTTTATTCATCCATGACTGTGGATTAAATCATATTGACAGAAAGGTATACTTGTGGGGGGGGGGGGGGTTCTACCCCAGGTTGTTAAACAATAGGATTGGTTTTAGGGGACTAAAACAACCTCTTGTGAGGAACATTTGCTGCTCTTCCTCAGGTGACAAAATATCTTAGGTCAACCTTGATGGAGCAAACTTAGCTTTTGATTCAACTAACAAGGGTTCATCCACACTGAGAATGAATGCAGTTCAATGCCATTTTAACTGCCATGTCTCAATGCTATAGAATCATGGGAGTTGTAGTTTTACAAGGTCTTTTAGCCTTCTCTGCCAAAAGTGCTGCAGTCTAACCAAACTACACCTTCCATTATGCCATAGCTTTGAACTATGGCAGGTAAAGTGATGCCAGACTGCATTTATTCTAGATACACCAAAAGTAAGACTAACTGGTGCTATAGCACCTTGGGTAGCTGCAAATAGACAACTTACACTGACAGTGACAGGAGTTCATAAGTACAGCTGTCTATATCTGTGGTTCCTGCATCCATGATTTCTACCAACCATGGTTTGAAAACATTCAAAATCATCATCATCCCAACAGCAGACCTTAATTTTAGAATACTGTTGTATAAAATGTGTCTTGAGCACCCATGGATTTTGAAGCTCTAAACCAGCGGTTCTCAACCTGGGGGTCGCGACCCCCAGGGGGGTCGCCTGGCCATTTCGGTGGGGTCGCGAGGCCGCCTCGTTGGCCCCGCCCCAAGGGCGGGGCCAAGCGAGGTCTCGCGCGAAGCCCGCCTTGTCTGCCTCACTCTCTCACCGATGGCGAGGTCGCGAGGCAGGCGAGGAGGCCTCCGCGCAAAGCCTGGCGTTGTGGAACCCCCCTTTGCCTGCCCCGCTCTCTCGCCAATGGCCATCGGCGAGAGAGCGGGGCAGGACAGAAGGCCTCCGCGCGAGACTTGGCATCGCGGAAGCGCCCTCCGCCTGCTCCGCTCTCTCGCCGATGGTGACAGTGCAAAGCAGGCCAGGAAGCCTCCGCGCGAGGCCTGGCATCGCGGAAGCACCCTTCGCCTGCCCCGCTCTCTCGCAGATAGCGAGGGCACAAGGTAGCCGAGGAGGCCTCCGCGCGAGGCCTGGCGTTGTGTAAGCCCTCTTCGTCTGCCCTGCTCTCTCGCCAATGGCCATCGGCGAGAGAGCGAGGCAGGAGAGGCGGGCTTCCGCGATGCCAGGCCTCGTGCGGAGGCTTCCTGGCCTGCTTTGCACTGTCGCCATTGGCGAGAAAGCGAAGCAGGCCAGGAGGCCTCCGCGCGAGGCCTGGCGTCGCGGAAGCGCCCTTCGCCTGCCCCACTCTCTCGCCGATGGCAAGGGTGCGATGTAGGCCAGGAGGCCTCCGCGCAAGGCCTGGTGTCGTGTAAGCCCTCCTCGCCTGCCTCGCTCTCGCCAATGGCCATCGGCGAGAGAGCGAGGCAGGCGAGGAGAGCTTCCGCAATGCCAGGCCTCACGCGGAGGCCTCCTGGCCTGCTTTGCACCGTCGCCATCGGCGAGAGAGCGAGGCAGGCGAGGAGGCCTCCGCGCGACGCCTGCCGTCCCAGAAGCCCCTCGTCGCCTGCCTTGCGCTCTCGCCAATGGCCTCCGCGCGAGGTGAATGGGGAAAGCAACAGCGTGAGAGAAGACTGAAGGGAAGAGAAGAGGTTGCAAGGCAAGCGAAAGAGCGAAGGAACAGGGACCGAGATAACCCAGTCCCCTTCCACGCAGCTGAATGAAATCCCACATTGTCTGCTTTGAACTGGATTATCTGTGTCCACACAGCCAGATAATCCACTTCAGTGTGTATTTTATGCAGCTGTATGAAAGGGGACCCAGATAACCCAGGCCCCTTCCACACAGCTGAATGAAATCCCACATTATCTGCTTTGAACTGGATTTCTGTGTCCACACAGCCAGATAATCCACTTCAGTGTGTATTTTATGCAGCTGTATGGATGGAGCCCCAGATAACCCAGGCCCCTTCCACACAGCTGAATGAAATCCCACATTATCTGCTTTGAACTGGATTTCTGAGTCCACACAGCCAGATAATCCACTTCAATGTGTATTTTATGCAGCTGTATGGAAGGGGCCTCAGATAACCCAGTCCCCTTCCACACAACTGAAGTTTGGTCTAATTTAATTGTGATTGGATTTCAGAATGCTCTTTGATGGCTGGGGAACTAAACACCCCAACAAGTCCCAAATGCCAAGGTCTGTTTTCCCAAAATCTCTCCAGTGTTTTCTGTTGGTCGTGAGAGTTCTGCAGGCCAAGTTTGGTCCAATTTAATTGTTGGAGTTCAGAATGCTCTTTGATGGCTGGGGAACTATACATCCCAACAACTCCCAAATGCCAAGGTCTATTTTCCCCAAATTCCGCCAGTCTTCAGATTTGGGCATACTGAGTATTTGTGCCAAGTTCTGTCCAGATCCATAGTAATTTGGGTTCACAGTGCTCTCTGAGTGTAGGTGAACTACTTCTCCCATAATTCACTATCAATTCCTCCCAACCCCCTCCAGTATTTTCTGTTGGTCATTAGGGTTCTGTGTGCCAAGTTTGGTCCTGGTCTGTATTTGGGGGGGGGGGGGTGTGTCTCAGTGGTCTCTGGAAGTCAGAGCTGCATCGGTTGAAGGTACTTCACATCCCATCATCCGTTGCCCACACTCCCCCAAACATTGTTTTTGTGATTAATCACTATGCTTTAATTATGTTCAATTTGTAACAATGAAAATACATCCTTCATTTCAGACATTTACATTACATTTCATAACAGTAGCAAAATTACTGTTATGAAGTAGCAACGAAAATGTGGTTGGGGGTCACCACAACATGAGGAACGGCATTAGAAAGGATGAGAACCACTGTTATAAACCATCCTGGGGAAAAAGCAGGATTAGTAACAAAATAAAACTATGTGTGAGATAGAAGTCTATACATTTCTGGGCTTACAATAACATTCCCTGAAAGAATAAGAACAAAGGTACTTTGAAATATTTACAATATAAAAATGTCATCTTTACTAAAAGGTACACTGACCAACATACATTTTGATGCCTAAAATGTTAGACCCGTTTTTGGGTATATTTGACCTGCAGATTCCAAAAATGGCACCGGTTTCCCCTATCAGTTCTAGTTTTTGAGATACAGAACATCTGCTATATACTAGTCTTCATCTGCTTGCCATAGAAAACAATGATAACGATATCAAAAGAATAATAATAATAATAATAATAATAATAATAATCTTGTTTCTTAGCTGTCTCTCCTCACAGCTCAAGGTGACTTACAATATTGCTAAAATACATAATCAAAACACATAATCATTTAAAAAACACCCTGCCAAATACACATATTAAAACATATTTCCATAAAATACAAATTAAAATACATAAAACAAAAGTCAAAGAAAAGTTTTTACAAGACTAAGAAGTAAACCAAAAACACTAAGAAGAATACCAAAATCTTTGTGAAGTTTTGGGGAGTGCAGTCATAAGGACATGCTATACTCATTCAGACATTAAATCTTTCTCCAACTGTGAAAGAAAAATATTTTGTTTAGCTTATACAAGATCTGAAGGAGAGTCTTGGATCACTCATTTGAGACAAATACCAGGAACCAACCCCACACAGTCTACAATCACATTGTTATATAATCACATTGTTAGTTTAAGCAACCACTATTGTTTGGCTGCCTATTGTAGGATTGTTTGGATTAGATTTTATTGGAATACATAGTTTAACAATTACATCCACCCTGGAAAAGGTTTAGCCCAAGGAAAGGATGTTATTGCATACTGTGTTTTTCTTGCGTATACAAAGCATATAGAAATGTTCACAATTGAATAATCTTTACTTTGTGAATTAGTACATTTCTTGGCAGGAAACCCGTCTCTCTTGGCAACTGGTGTCAGCATCAGTAATCATTAATTTGTCCACCTTCGTAATATAGTCTATCACTGCTAGTAGCTAAAGGCTGAATAAAATGATTAATCAAATGTTCCAGAGTCCATTTGTGACACATAATAGTATCACAGTGCTATTTTGAAGTACTGAAGGTGTTTCATTACAAGAAGTATGAAAAAAACATGGGGAAAGGGAGAAAATGACTGAGGTAATTGGTTGTGGATTGTGAAAGATCTGTTCTTTGGAGCAGAGTTTTCCCAAAGCTATTCCTCTCTTTGTGTGAAAGAGAGGTCAGTGGAGGTGGCAGACTTTCTGGCACATAGACTAGAAGAATGAACTGTCATGGTAAGTAGAATATAAAAGCTAGGGCCCTTTGGACTTGTAATGTATTTTATAGTACATCATGTATAGCACCACACTTTTACATAGCAGACGTATTGCCTTTATCCTGCAATACAGATATCAAGTAATGCACACATACACATTCCTTTTAAAACATACACCTGTAAATCAATCTGGGAACTCTCGCTGAATTGTTGTTTCTAAAGATTTGGAGATAGACATGCATATATTACATATAATGAACACATTGTCGTGAAAAACTTTACTAGGTCCACCGGGGGAGGGGGACAACAGCCTTGCGAACACTACTTTACCCACAATGTCAGGGAACCGCCAGAAGGCTAAACAGAAGGCTGCACAAACACAATGAGGACCAAGTACCAAAAGCACAATACTCCCAATTAAACAGCTCAGGGGAAGATCTCAGGGGCTCACATGTCTTTACACTAATGCACAGAGCATGGGAAATAAACAAGACAAACTCCAACTTTTAGCACAACACCACAAATATGATATCATAGACATCACTGAAACCTGGTGGGATGACTCCTATTGCTGGAATGTAGACATCGAGGGCTATAACCTCTTTCACAGAAACCGAACAAAGGGGAGAGGAGGCGGAGTAGCCTTATATGTCAGCTCACAGCAGCCATCCGCAATAACGACACAGGACTCCGAACCGTAATCAATTAGAAACTTTACTGCAGGATGCTCAGACATAACAAAAGCTGAGATTGACCAGTGGCCGCTGGTCATCCCCTTTATACCCACCCCCACATTTGAAAACACTCTCCCCACCAAATGGTAAATCCCGTACAACTCTCCCACCAAATGCCAACTGCCTTCCCCTGAGGTCACCAGCTGCAATGTCCTTATCAGTGCTCTACGTCAGGACCCTGGTTTTCAGCGCCAAAACTGAATGCCTGGAAACCGGTTCCTGACACTTATATGTCAAAAACCGTTATGCTGCAGAAGAGATGCAAGAGAGCAATCCGGGAAACCAGCTTGAAAGGGAACTGGGACTCAAAAAGATGTCATTGTAGGCATCTACTACAGACCTCCAAGTCAGGAGGAAGAACTTGATGAATTCTTCTGCCAACAGTTGACAAAACAGGCACAGAGAAGAGATGTAATAGTCATAGGTGATTTCAACTATCCCGATATTTGCTGGAAAACAAACTCGGCCAAGAGTACAAGGTCCAACAAATTCCTAGCTTGCCTTGTAGACAATTTCATGGTCCAGAAGGTAGAAAAGGCAACAAGGGGGTTGGCTACTCTTGATCTCATCCTAACAAATGCGGAGGACCTGATCGAAGTGGTTGAAGTGGTCAGATCCTTAGGGGCAAGTGACCATGTGCTCCTGCAATTTGAGGTACAAAGGAAGGCCGAAACTAAGACAAGTCAAACCCGCATTTTGGACTTTAGGAGAGCTGATTTCCGAAAAATGAAGGAAACACTGAGCAGCATTCTGTGGACACAGATACTAAAAGACAAAGGAGATACGTATGGATGGGAATTTCTCAAGAGTGAAATACTCAAGGCAAAATACACAATTGCAAACTGTGCCAACAAAGAGAAAAAATAGGACAAGTGCAAAGAAGCCAGAATGGATGTCCAAAGAACTTCTAACCGTGCTAAAACACAAAAGAGACATGCACAAGAAGTAGAAAAAGGGAGAAATAACCAAAGAAGAATTCAAACAAATAGTCAACACCTGTAGGTGTTTTTTTTTCCAAGATGGTGTGGGAACAGCACCTTCCTGTGTCCGCTCCCAAGGGGGACTAAAATTATTTCCCCTGACCTCCCTGCCGGACCCCTCTCCACCAGGTTAAGTCAGGAGGTACGAAGAACAAATAGGATTATACATAGGAATTTGAAAGTAGAGGATAGGGATTGCATGAAAAAGGTGATTTGTATGAAGTGGCCCAGGAGAGTGCATGAGACTGGCTGTGATAAAGAAAGTGGAGACATAGGAAGGTGTGAATGGTAGTTGGATGTATATACTGGTGAGAAGTGTGAAGGTTAGTATTAGTTGGTGAGAGAAATTGGAAGAATGAGGAGAGTATGGGAGCTCAGGACTTTATGGCTGCCATGACGACCATAGGACTGTCACAAATTATATCTGGACCCACCCATCAGGCTGGACATACACTCGACCTAGTTTTTGTGGTGGACAGTGGAATGATCAGAGTGGAAGAACAAAACATCCTTCCGGTGTCATGGTCTGATCACTATCTGATCAGTTTTAGACTCTCTGCGACCCCTAACCTTCGCAGGGGTGGAGGACAGATTAAAATGGTCCGCCCTAGGAGACTGATGGATCCGGATGGATTCCTGAGGAATCTTGGGGTTCTTCCTGCCATGGAGCCTGGCGATTCTATCGACGCCTTGGTGGATCTCTACAATAGGGAGATGTCCAGGGCGATAGATACGATCGCTCCCGAATGCCCCATCTCGTTGCGTCGTGACAGGCTGTCTCCCTGGTTTGCCGGGGAGCTGGCTGTGATGAAGCACACGAGAAGGGGGCTAGAGCGCAAGTGGAGGAGCCTCTCTTAAGGCATACTCCGTGGCTATACAGGTGGTCAGGGAATCTTTCACGACCACCCGTATAGCGTCTGCAGCAAATAGATCATCGGAGTTGTTTCGGGTTGTCGGGGAACTCCTTCACCCACCTGTGGTGGAGGAGACCTTTGACGACCCAGCAACTCGGTGTTGTGACATCGCACACCATTTTGCAGGCAAAGTTGCTCAGATACGCCTTGAGCTCAACTCCAATTTCATCACAGTGCCAGATGAGGTGACTGAGGCATCTGCTTGTCCAATTTTGTGGGATTCTTTTAGGCTTGTTCTTCCGGAGACCGTGGAAGAGGTCCTTGGGGCTGTGAGGGCGACCACTTTGACTCTAGACCCTTGCCCATCTTGGCTTATTAAATCGGCCAAGGAGGGGTTGGTTGATTGGTTTGTGTTGATCATTAACGCATCGTTGGAGCAAGGGATTTTTCCATCTAATCTGAAACAGGCTGTGGTTCGTCCACTCCTCAAAAAGGCTTCCCTTGACTGCACGGTGCTGAACAATTACAGGCCGATCTCCAACCTCCCTTTTTTGGGTAAGGTGCTGGAGCAGGGAAATGTTCTGGATCTTTAAGTTGAAACCCCTTTCCCCTCAAGGACTTAACGAGTCACTTAATTTTAGCTGTTTCCTTTAAGTTTCTTACTACTCTTTATAAACCTGTGGATGACCCTTCAGAATTACTCGCAGTGTGAATTTACTTCTAGCAGAGTCACTTTTTGTATTAGCTACCTGGCATGATGTGAGTATATGTTATATGTTTGTTGTATCCATTATCTTTACTACTGTAATTGTGCTGGAAAATACTTGTTACTCTATGTGATGTTATGTTTTATTATAGATAAGAGTCTAGAGTTGCTGAATTTATCAACTCCTGAGGAAGGGGACTGCTTTCCCCGAAACAGGGTACAAAAATACCCGGGCACCCCTGTTGAATGCCATTCGGACTTTTCCTACAGAGACTTATTTTGAGAAGCAGTGCTCCATTTTCACTGGACTTAATTTGGATTTATTCCATGAAGATTTTTGAGAGTGTTGCTCCATCTTCATTATTGACTTCAGTATACATATAGCCTCATGACTCTATGCTTACTTTGTGTATGATTTATCTCATTGTATGTATCCCTGAAGCCTATATACAGTGGTACTCTTGTTTAGACCTGGAACTGTTACATTTGAGAGCGGTTGCTCCTTTTGATTTTGCTTTGGGCCACTGAATTGAGCTATATACTCGGGATTTTGTTAAATAGCATACTATATGCTCTTTTGACATTATATTTTGACATTATACATAGACTGTTTTGTGTTTGTGCTGATACCCTACAAGTACTATGGGATATTGTATAGCAGGTGGTCGCCTCCCAGCTCCAGGGCTTTTTGGATGACATCAACTACCTAGATCAGTCACAGTCTGGTTTCAGGCCTGATCATGGCACCGAGACAGCCTTGGTCGCCTTGGTGGATGACCTCCGTAGAGAGCTGGACAGGGGGAGTGTGACTCTGTTTTTTCTCTTGGACATCTCAGCGGCTTTCGATACCATCGATCATGGTATTCTTCTGGGTCGTCTCTCTGGGATGGGTCTCGGGGGCACGGTTTTGTCGTGGCTCCAGTCCTTCCTGGAGGGACGAACCCAGATGGTGAAGCTGGGAGACGCCTGCTCGGATCCCTGGACCTTGACCTGTGGGGTCCCGCAAGGCTCTATTCTGTCTCCCATGCTTTTTAACATCTACATGAAACCGCTGGGAGAGGTCATCCAGAGTTTTGGAGTTGGGTGCCAACTCTACGCAGATGACACACAACTCTACTACTCTTTTCCACCTAATTCCAAGGAGGCCTCTCGGGTGCTGGACAGGTGCCTGGCCGCTGTGTCTATCTGGATGAGGAGGAACAAGCTGAAGATCAATCCCGACAAGACAGAGGTCCTCCTGGTCGATCGCAAACCGGATCGGCGTATAGGGTGGCAACCTGTGTTGGACGGGGTTACACTCCCCCTGAAGCCACAGGTCCGCAGTTTGGGAGTCCTCTTGGACTCATCGCTCACATTTGAGGCTCAGGCATCAGCGGTGTCTGAGAGGGCTTTTGCACAATTGAGACTTGTGCGCCAACTGCGACCGTACCTCGCGAAGGCTGATCTGGCTGGGGTGGTCCTTGCCTTGGTCACCTCTAGATTGGATTATTGCAATGCACTCTACGTAGGGCTGCCCTTGAAAACGGCTCAGAAATTCCAACTGGTCCAACGGGCAGCAGCCAGGATGTTAACCAGGGCTCATTACAGATAGAGGTCAACCCTCCTGTTCAATGAGCTCCACTGGCTGCCGTTTATTTTCCGAGCCCAATTTAAGGTGCAGGTGCTTACCTACAAAGCCCTGAACAGTTTTGGACCACCCTACCTGCGTGGCCGCATCTCCGTCTACGAACCCACACGTTCACTTCGGTCATCTGGAGAGGCCCTGCTTGTGATCCCGCCCGCGTCGCAAGCGTGCTTGGTGGGGACTCGAGACAGGGCCTTTTCTGTGGTGGCCCCCGACTCTGGAACCCAAAAGACCTTAGACAGGCCCCTACACTGGCAGTCTTCAGAAAGAACTTGAAGACCTGGCTGTTCCAATGTGCCTTCTCAGATTAGGAACCTCCAATACCAAGTCCTAGAAGCACTTTAGTAGAACTAAGATCACTGCACACCGCACACTGCACTTACTTTATAATCCTACATACCTCCTGCAACATCAGCACTTTTAATCTTGTACCCATTACTCTGGCTCTGGCCAGTTTTATAGTGTCTCGATGTATTGTTTATTATTGTTGTTTATTCTGCTTAACTGTTTTTAATTTGCTTTAGGTATTGTATTGTATTGTTGTAGTGTGTTTGGGGGCCTTGGCCTATGTGAGCCGCATCGAGCCCTTCCGGAGATGCTAGCGGGGTACAAATAAAGTAATAATAATAATAATAATAATAATAATAATAATAATAATAGGGAAAAGGTCCGCAAGCCTAAAGCACAAAATGAGCTCAGGCTTGCTAGGGACATTAAAAACAATAAAAAGGGCTTCTTTTCTTATGTCAGTAGAAAAAGAAAAAACAAGGAGGCAATAGGGCCTCTTCGAGGAGAAGATGGGGCAATGCTGACAGGGGGTAGGGAAAAGGCAGAACTACTTAATGCCTTCTTTGCCTCGGTCTTCTCACAAAAAGAAAGTCATCTTCAACCTCAGCAAGATGGAGTGGATGAGGGATTAGAGGACATCCAACCCCAAATTGGGAAACAAGTCATCTAGAAATACCTGGCCACTCTAAATGAGTTCAAATCCCCAGGGCCAGATGAACTATACCCAAGAGTATTGAAGGAAGTAGCGGAAGTCATTTCGGAACCATTGGCAATCATCTTTGAGAGTTCTTGGAGAACGGGAGAAGTTCCAGCAGACTGGAGGAGGGCCAATGTGGTCCCAATCTTCAAGAAGGGAAAAAAGGATGACCCAAACAATTACCGTCTGGTCAGCCTCACATTGATACCAGGCAAGATTCTGGAAAAGATTGTTAAGGAAGTGGTCTGCAAACACTTAGAAACAAATGCGGTCATCGCTAATTGTCAACATGGATTTATCTAAAATAAGTCATGCCAGACTAATCTGATCTCTTTTTTCGATAGAGTTACAAGCTGGGTAGATGTGGGGAATGCCGTGGATGTAGCGTACCTGGATTTCAGTAAGGTCTATCACATCAGTCATTGAGCTGCATTGGAGTCTTCCTAGACAAAAATAAAAACATTTGTTTGCTGCATAAAGTCATTTTAATTTAGTAATTTAAAGCTTCACGTTGTGTCAAAGTTGTATTGAATAAAAATGATTTCCTCCATATTTTCCCACCCGTTAGCTGCTAAGTCCATTGCCTAGTACCTTTAGAAAACAAATTTTACAATGTGGCAAGAGAAATCTAGAGAGATTTTGTGTATTTTTAATGACTGTGCTAAAAAGGGAATTTTATCTGGTTCTGCTTGTCACTCAAATGAGGATGCAAAGACAACTGCTGACAATTTCTCTTCTATATAATCTTGAAAGGTACATTCGGTAACTCTAGGTGCATGCACATATATGTGTGAGCATGTGCTTGGTGGGAGAACAAGTACATGATATTAGTGTGAAACAATTTCCCATTTGAGTTTTTTAAGAAAGCTTGGTAGATGGATACCATCCGGAGTTTGCCTGCTTCCTGCACAATTTTATAAAACCCATTCCCCACACTGGAATATATTTATAGTGAATATTCTTCAGCGGTACTTCTGTTTTGTTGAAAGTTCAGTAATTCAAATGATTTTTACAACTGTAAACTACTTGAATCCCAGATATTAAAATGTATGCAAACAGTCATGGCTTTTTTTAACCTTATCTTTTTTTTTTAACTTTCAGCTGTCTTCCGCTAAAGTTCATCTTGTCTGAAGAGACAATATTCCAACATGTTCACGTTTTTCTTGTAATGTCATCATAGATGAGGTGAAAATCTATTTTTGAAATGAGTACTATTTTTAACCTATGAATAAACCTATACAGCATGTTTCTTTCTCTGACCATTGCTACACATTAGTAAAGGTAAAGCTTTCCCCTTGACATTAAGTCTAGTTGAGTCCGACTCTGGGGGGTGGTGCACATCTCCATTTCTAAGCCAAAGAGCCAGCATTGTCCGTAGAAATCTCCTGTGGCCAGCATGACTGCATGAAGCACCATTACCTTCCCACCAGAGCAGTACCTATTGATCTACTCACATTTGCATGTTTTCGAACTGCTAGGTTGGCAGAAGTTGGGGCTAACGACGGGAGCTCATTGCACTCCTTTCAGTCAGCCAGTTTTGTAGCTCAGAGATTTCATCCGCTGCATAACTGCAGCCCCATATTTATTATTTCTTTCTTTACAGTATTTATATTCCTCCCTTCTCATCCTGCAGGGGACTCAGGCCGGATTACAATGTACATATACATGGCAAACATTCAATGCCATAGACACACAACATATATAGATAGACACACAGAGGCCATTTAATATTCCAGCTTCATGAGGGTATTCTGGCCACCAGGGGAGATTTTGCTTCACCGTCCATTTGTGACACTGAGGGAGTACTTCCTCATTCTTTGCATGCTTGCTGGAAATTTTTATGGTGTTGTAAAATAGTTAAATTAGCCTGCCTGCATAAGCGGTACCTAAATTTCCTACTTGACACATGCAACTGTCTTTCAGGCTGCAAAGATCGACAGTGAGCTACACAATGGTCGGAAGCTCACTCCCGCCTGGGCTGGCTTTGAACTCATGACCTTTTGGTCAGTAGTGATATAATGCAGCTGACCATACACATTGGCAACCAAAATAAATGGCCTGTCAAAGGTTCACCAAATAGAAATCTACCTACTCATGAGCAAAAATCTCTCCAACAATATATACCATACTGACTAAGAAACAGATAATAGTACTTTTTCCAAAATCAAAAATAACCTAAGCTATTATAATTAAAACTGAAAAATAACCATGTTACTCCAACACCCATCATCCCAAAACCCAAGGAAGTAGTTGGGTTCATTTCTAAGGATGTATTGTTAGGAATGTTTGTTTGCTAAGGGCCTCATGAAATTTATTTATTTATTTCGAGCATTTGTATCCTGTCCTTCTCAAGCCCCGAGGGGGACTCAGGGCAGCTTACAACTGGCAATCATTAGATGCCAATAAACAAACGATCACGATACAAACAATTAACATTAATTAAGACAACAAGATCATAAAATACATTAAGATGTTGGCTATTAACATATTAAAATGCAACCAAGCCTAAGTCCACAAATCCAAGTCCAAGATCTATTCATTGACAATTCTCATGAGTCATTGCAAAACTGCTCAGGAGGGTTTTAAACTGGGTTATCTAGTAGATGGAGACAGTATTCTTGAAGGCAGGAATTTATCAGGAGAAATTACCACATTATAGAAAGAACTGGGCAATAATAACCCAACAAAGAGAAGGTAAAACTTAAATAGGCAGCTAGTGGGAATGGCCCATGGTCTCTGGTGTCTCTACACCGAGGAAAAGGAGGAGGAGATGGTGGCTCAGTGAATGTTGATGAAAATCAATTTTTGAAATGTTGATTGACAGCCTTATCACATGAGGCAAATTAAGCATCCTAAAGATGCTTTCTCGACACTTCCTCCATCACACAATGTATGGCAACTTCCAGTAGGGCCCCATGGAGGAAGTGTCCCAAAAGCAGCACAGGAGGCTTCCCTCGAAACACGGGGGTCATCGAGTCATAGAATCATAGAGTTGGAAGAGATACTTTCAAACCACATGTTTACTCGGAGAAAACAGCATGTCATTACAACTTCTCATTTTCTTATCCAATCTGGGCTGAATCACTGGATGCCTGGAATTGAAAGAATCAACATCGCTTCTCTATTCTAGGGGAAAATAGCACATATTATAATGTTTATCCATTTTATTTGTATGACCTTGAGAGAGCTGGGGGTGGTAACGGCCGACAGGGAGCTCTGGCGTGGGCTGGTCCATGAGGTCACGAAGAGTCGGAGACGACTGAACGAATGAACAACAACAACATAATAAACATATTAGAATGTTCATCCATTTAATTTGTATGCCAGATACAAAACATTGTGAAAGATGAACACAGGATCTAAAATAAAATACATCACCAAGTAATGCTGAACAAATTAAACTAAGACACAAGGCTTAATTAACAAACAAGATGTGCAAGGACAGAGAAAGAGAGAAAGAAATAGAGACAAGATGGTCAGTGTCAAAACAAACTGGTGAATAGTTTAAAGATGTTTACAAATGTGCAGCCAAGACCTAAAGAAGCAAGTTTAAGTGGGAAAAGATTTCATCTAAACATTAGGAAGAACTTACTGATGGTAAAAGCCATCAGTGGAATATACTGCCTCACAGGGTCATGGAGTCTCTTTTTCTGGAGATATTTGAGCAGATATTTGGCAATTTGTCAGAGGTGCTTTGTTTGGGTGAATATAGTAGTCTTGATTGTCCTTTTGGTGTCTTCAAGATCTATGATTTTAGAATTCTATATGAAATTTCCCCACCAAAGTACCAAAGTTAACAGCACCCACCCTGTTAACCTGCTATTTTCCATCTCCTCCCCCCCAACAATTTTAGCTTAGTTTTAGAGATTTAAAATGATATTTTAAGGATTTAATATGTTAGTAATTATGTATGTCTTGTTTATTTATGTTGGTTTAAAGTTTACTGAGTTGTTTTTAATTTGTTTATTAATGTGTGTACATATTACTATCGGCATTGAATGTTTGCCATCGTGGATTTTGTTGTGGTCTGCCCTGAGTCACTTTGGGGAGATAGGGCAGGCTATAAATAAGGTTTCATTTAATTTCATTTCAAAGTCACAGTTCACAATACTCAAGGAAAATTGAGTTAGCTGAGCATGTGAGGCAGGAGATCCCACACAAACCTTTTCTCCTGCTGCTATAAAATATACCTTATTGTATAAAATATACTTATGTATAAGTCTAGAAATTTTAGTTTTAAAATCCTCAAAAAATCTGGTTCTACTTATCCATGAGTCAATGTAAGGACTGTACCTTAACTATTATCAGAAATGAACCATCTCTTAATCTGAGTGGCAAAAGGGAAGGGCTTAGTTTGTCCTGGGAGAACCAAAAGAAACATTGGGTTGTTGTGGGGTTTTCCGGGCTATATGGCCATGTTCTAGAGGCATTTTCTCCTGACGCTTCGCCTGCATCTATGGCAAGCATCCTCAGAGGTAGTGAGGTCTATTGGAACTAGGAAAGTGGGTTTATATATCTGTGGAATCACCAGGGTGGGGCAAAGAACTCTTGTCTGTTGGAGGTAGGTGTGAATGTTTCAACTGATCACCTTAATTAGCATTTGATGGCCTGGCAGTGCCTGGGGCAATCTTTTGTTGAGAGGTGATTGGATGTTCCTGATTGTTTCCCCTCTGTTGTTTTGTTGTTGTAATTTTAGAGTTTTTTTTAATACTGGTAGCCAGATTTTGTTCATTTTCATGCTTTCCTCCTTTCTTTGTCCACATGCTTGTGGATTTCAATGGCTTCTCTGTGCAGTCTGACATGGTGGTTGTTAGAGTGGTCCAGCATTTCTGTGTTCTCAAATAATATGCTGTGTCCAGGTTGGTTCATCAGGTGCTCTGCTATGGCTGACTTCTCTGGTTGAAGTAGTCTGCAGTGCCTTTCATGTTCCTTGATTCGTGTTTGGGCGCTGTGTTTGTTGGGCCCTATGTAGACTTGTTCACAGCTGCATGGTATACAGTAGACTCCTGCAGAATTGAGAGAAACATTGATCCAATCTATTGTGGTCCTGCTTCTGATCTTTTTGAATGCTTGGGTGTGGAAATGATATTAGAGCCAGGGGTGGCTGGCCCCCGAGGTAGCTTTGGTGCTTTCCTTTATCCATGGAATTACTCTCAAGTTATTCAGAACATAACGGAATCCCTAATTTTGGCCACAATATCTGCTCCCAGCTAATAATAGCCTAAAAGGCTGCTGTAAGAAATAAATACTTGTGCTTGTGCCTAAGTCAGTTTGGATGAAGCCTATAACACAGATATCTTGTCACTGCAATGATATCAACAACAATTCATCTTTCTATGTTTCCATTTAAGCCTATAATTCTAAAGGTTTAAGTAGCTTGCACAACTGTTGCCATCTTGTGCTCAACTCTCTTTCTCTTTTATGATGTTTAACAATAACAACCTAAACAAGATAATAAACATTACAAATTAAAGATTTTAATAAACATATAATTAAAGGGGGACAACTAGATATTTGAAAAAAAAAAACAGAAAAGGTATGAAACTGAAATCCCCCCCTTTGGCTGAAGCCACTAGAAGCAGTTATAAGACCAATCTTAAGGGTAGAAACAAGAACATATAAAGAATACCTTATTAGAGAAATTGAAAAGTGGAAATTAAAAGGGTGGAAAGAATTGGAGATTAATCCCAATTGCATGAAAGATACAAAAAGATATGATTCACAACCAAAGAATTTTTAAACTGTGGTGTTGAGTTAGTAAGAGCACATAAAGTGGGAAGTTAAAAAATGGATGAATTTATATTAAATATTTTTCAGGCAGTCTTGCAACACCAGTGGACTGCTCTCATATGTTTTGCAATTTTGATAAAGCCAAGCAGGCTGTGTCCCTTTCTCCCAAACATGTTCTAATTAAGTCACCCTTGGAAAACTACCTAGCCCCTGGAAATGTGTACTTGACCAAACGAATCCCCTAACAATGGACCAGGGGTGTGGGGTGTGGCTGCTTAATGTATGCATTCCAAGTGCACTTGTTCCCATTGATAGAATCTCTCTTGTACTTATGAATGAAAACCTTATTCTGAAGTCGATAGGAACTTTAGGAGGGTCTACCCCAGGAGGAGAGACCCTGAGACCAAAGAGGGATCGCTACTTTGGCGAGCAAAGAGAAGCCTGACTTTCAGCAATTTTATTTCCCTAAAAATCCAGAAGAAATCTCACCAAAGTTGAAGAAGCGCCACCGAGATGTTTTATTAGCGATTCAGCTGAAAAGGATGCAAAGCAGCAATCATTCGCCAAGCAGAGGATGTGGTTACAGAAATCAGAGGCATTTTTATAGGAAATACAGGCTTGGAAGTTTCAAAATTCCCGCTCCCCGCCCTCCTCCCGGCTCGATGGTGATTGGCTGACGTGATAACAGCTGGGAGGAGGCTCGGCCGCCCTCCCCATGCCAGAGCCAATCACGGAGCTCCTCAGCTGTACTGGAGCCTATCAGGAAGCTCCTACCGCCTCGGCGCTCTAGCGAATCAGGAGGAAGGGAGGCGGGATGAAAAGAAACAATGCTTTCTTGAGTGGATTATAGGATTTCAATGTCCTGGGGCTTCTTGAGTGTGGAATCGGCCTTCTAAAGAAACTAACTTTATTGTCCTTAGATGGGTCAGTGATATGTAATGATGACTTAATCCAAGTTTTCCTGTCACAATTAGATATGACACAATGAAGAGACTGGGGTGGATGTCCATTGTGGAGAGCTTTGAATGAAGAGAACGGTGTCGGGGGAAAGAAACTTTCCGAGGGTCGTCTTGCCCCCATTGTTATGTGATTAAAAGTTTGCCAAGCGAAACCCCAATTTGATGGCCCGACTCCGAAGACAAAAAGGGATTTTCTGTTCTATTTTCCATGCAACAAGTTTCAAGATAAGAGTTCTTTTGTGATTGCTGATTGCCTTTTCAAAGCCAGAGCAGCTTCCTGGTTGACTTCCCCCAAAGAGAGCGTAAGGGGACAAAGGGTTTAGGATCAGGTCAGAAATATGGGGAAATATATGGGAAAATATAGGAATCACCAGAAATTCATCTCAGGCACCCCCTCCCTATCCTACCCACCAGAGAAATTGATTAAAGTAATAAATTCAGAAATATATGAGTCCACAGTTCATTCAGGGGAAATTCATAGGTGAAAACCAGTCCTTTGGAGTCAAAAATGCTTCACAGAAAGTCCAATAGTCACAAAAGGAGTTTGGTGATTTCCACTGAGCCAAAGGATGGAGTCCTGCAGCGCCGAGATCGAGCCGGTCCTTGGTCCTCGGGAAATTATAACTCCTGAGACCCCAAGGCCAGACTGTTCCCCAAAAGCCTTGTGGGGTAGCCGCACCGGGTCTCCAGGGCAGGGGCTTGGCAAGGGTGAAGAATTGGCGAGGGCAGTGGCATCGCGGCAGCAGCGAAGCTTGGCTTTTGACAATTAGCTGTTTCCTTGAAATTATATTCTTAAAATCAAAAAGGTTATTCCCTGAGAGTAGAAGCCCGAAATACAAAAAGCGAGATAGCAGATAGTGTTAGAATTTAGCCAGGAAAAATATGCCATCAAAATGGAGTCGATCCGCCATCTCGTGGATACAGGGGCCTGAGGGTTTCCGTATCCATGGTTTGGGGAAGCGCAGATTCAACCTCCCCGGAACGCCAGGGAGGCATTCTGGGCAGGCCTGCAGTCTCCTCTGGAAAAGGTTAGGTTCATGCATTTTGATAGTTTCAGGCAAGAAAGGGACACAAAGTATCAAGCTGGAGAGCTTAAAAGTTGCAATTTGATTAATCTTTATTTGGGGATTGGTCACATAGTTGGGGCTAGCAAAGGAGTGAAAGGAGAGAGCACACGGCTGTAAAGACTCCCTGGTTGAGGCTGCTGCTGGAATTGTGGAACTCCCTGCTGCTGGTCAGACCAGCTTGAAGGCAGGGGTCTGGGATGCCCTCGACTACAATTCCACTGATAAACCCTTATTTCACTAAGAGGTTTTTCAGCTTTCATTGATACTCTCTGACTATTTGCTGCTGACAGTCAGTGCTTAAGCTGCGACCAAAGTTTAGCCCATTGAACTGTCCATCACTTGCTATTACTTATGGTTTTTACTGGACTATCCCTTTGTGTTTATTTGGGCTGAGCCATTGAGTCAATCATTGACTCTTTTACATATTAGGCCTGTCATGCTTTTATCAGAGGCATCCAAACAATGCCTCAAGAAAAAGCAAATTAATTCAGAACAAAGCAGTGTTTAATTAGATACTTGGTAAGACTCAAATCTTGGGTAGTGGGCCTATGTGGAATGGGCCCAAGGACTGAGTCACATGATTCCTGGGCTCAATCCACACAGCCACCTCAGTTTTCTGGGCTCCAGGAGCCCCCCAAAAATGAGAGGGCACCCACCCCCTCCTCAACCCCCCCCCCCCCAAAAAAAACCTTTAAATTTTAAAACAACTCATTACTGCCATTAAAGTAGTCCTGGAGTCCTCCTGTCATGTAAAAATGACATGCCAGGAGATGAGGTGGGGAAGAAGTGATTTTCCATCACTGGCACATCATTTCTATTGGCAACCGCATCAGTTGTTTTAAATTTTAAGGGCTTCTTTTGGGGGGCTTCTGGGTTTTAGTGGGTTTTAGCCCTGCCTATAATTGCCCTAAACTGTGTACTGTGGTGAACCTTTCCTTCATCAGTTCACTATCTTGGTGAAACCCAGGTCAGATATATGGTTCTGGAACAACTGAAGCTCAGCATAACTGCTACATAATCCCCTACCCAAGTGAGATTCCAGTTGAAAATGCAATACATATATATGGTTGTTAAAACCTTTATTTTCTTCTTTCTCTGGCTGATATCCAGTTCTAACTAAAGCATATTCATTGAATCAATTGTTTTACAATAAAACAACAGTTGTAAATTCCACTGGGGGGATTTCTCTAATTAGAACTAACAAATTTATTTGCTGATATATTTCTTATTTAAAGTATTTCTGTATCATATCCCAGTGCACAAGGGCTTCCAAAGCAATGATTTAGACTTAATTATAAGGGTTTTTTAAGGAGCTTGAATATGATTTTACATTTCAGTAAGATGAAGAGTGGCGTTAGAATCCCTGCTAGGCCATGAAACTCCCTGGGTGGGTGACCTTGGGCAAGTCACATTCTTTCAGCTTAGGAAAAAAACAATGCCAAACTTCTGAACTAATCTTGCCAAGAAAACCCTCCATGTTATCTTAGGGTTACTATACATTGGAAACAATTTGAAGGAACACAACAACAACAAACGTGTAGTATTTTCATAGAACAGAGGAATCCAAAGCAATGAATTTTAAACACATTGCATTTACATTGTATAACATCAAAGCACCAGCTCTCTAATCACACTTGTGGCACTTCAGTGGAGTAGAACAAATGGTTTCTTTGCTGTGAACACATTGTTCCAAACAACAGTGTTTGTGTGTTGCTGTGTACTGATCATGATCCTAGAGCTGATAAAAGGAAAATGTTGCAAAAAGTATTATCACAAGTCATTCAGATAACCCCTCCTAACCACAGTGAGTTGCTGTTCCCAAGACTCATGAGCAGATGACTAGTGTGGAAGGGAGGGAAGGGTTATGCTTCTTGCTATTTGAGAGGCATGGATGTTCTTGACAGAGCTGAACACCAAAATCAGGAAGAGAAACAACTGAAAGTGGTATGAAAATGGAAAATCCTGAATTTTCCCTCTTTTAAAAACAGACTTTGTTCATTTTTGCATTGCTCCACTCAAAGAACTACATGTGGTGGTGGTATGAAACAGAAGTTGAATGGTCATTTAGATCCAGGAAAGTCATGCTACCCCTTCTATTATATTCTGCCTTGGTCAGACCACACCTGGAATCACACTGTGTCCAATTCTGGGCACCACAATTGAAGGGAGATGTTGACAAGCTGGAAGGTGTCCAGAGGAAGGAGACTAAAATGATTAAGGATTTGGAGAACAAGCACTATGAGGAGCCGCTTAAAGAGCTGAGTATGTTTAGCCTGTAGAAGAGAAGGCTGAGGGGAGACATGATGAGGGCTGTGTATAAATATGTGAGGGGGAGCCATAGGGAGGAGGGAGCAAGCTTGTTTTCTGTTGTCCTGGAGACTAGGATGTGGAACAATGGCTTCAAATTACATGAAACCACCTGAATATGAGGAAGAATCCTAACTGTGAGAGCTGTTCAGCAGTGGAACTCTCTGCCCCGGAGTGTGGTGGAGGCTCCTTCTTTAGAAATTTTTAAGCAGAGGCTGGATGGCCATCTATCAGGAGTGCTTTGAATGGGATTTTCCTGCTTCTTGGAAGGGGGTTGGACTGGATGGCCCACGAGGTCTCTTCCAACTCTATGAATCTATGATCTGTCTGGAGTATTTGGATTGGGTATTCCTTAAAACAGGAATAGGGTTGAACTGGCTGGCCCTTGGAATCCCTTCTAACTGGATCCATGAAAAGAAGTGGATCGAAACAGGCTCCCTGCTTCTGATGCCTTACGGGGTTTAGTGCACAACGTTAAGATCCCATTGAAAGAAGTGGATTTAAACACACTCCCTGCTTCTGATGCGTCATGAGGTTTAGTACACATTGTTAAGATCCCATTGAAAGAAGTGGATTTAAACACACTCCCTGCTTCTGATGCCTCATGGGATTTAGTGCACATTGTTAAGATCCCATTTAAAGAAGTGGATTTAAACACACTCCCTGCTTCTGATGCCTTATGAGGTTTAGTGCACAACATTAAGATCCCATTGAAAGAAGTGGATTTAAACACGCTCCCTGCTTCTGGTGTCGTATGAAGTTTAATGCAGAACAGCCTGAGGCTGTTGGGGACTAGCATTTTAAAAGACATTAAATTTGCCAACCTGCTCTTCTTCCTCCAGGATCGACACCTCTGTCTTTAAACTGGCAAACTTCTTCTCTCTGTGTGCTGCAGAGCCCGTGTCCATGTGCAGCATGTGCAGCTTCATGCTCTCTCACTGAGAGCTGCATGCACATGCACAGGCGCAATATTTCCCAGGCAACTTCGGTTGCCATGCCGGCGCCCCTGGGTCCCTGCACCCTACACATTTGCATAATCTGCTTACGGGCTTGGGCCACCTCTGCATGCAATACATATGTGTTCCAGAAATGTCATTATCATTGGAGAAACTGTAGTGATGATGTTTTGATATCATTAAAAGGCATCAAATATTATTATAATTTATATTCTCAAGGATATAAAGTGCAAAAATAGCATGGATTTGGATATTATGTACATTGACTTAGGAGAAGGTGGTTTCATTTTGATAACATTTTGATGTGTTTCATGTTCAACCCAAATATTACCAGTGAACAGTAAAGTTGAGTGATTTCAGCTCAGTAGCTGAATCATGGGTTCGGAAGCCCTGCATGCCTCACTAATCCAAAGGCCATATTAAGACATGGACGGGACTGAATATGGTAATACGGTAAGATAAAAACAGAGGTGTTTATTCTCATTGGCTAGAGAGGAGTTCGGTAGAGAAAAACACTCCAAAGTACTGACATAATGCAATGAAAAATACAGAACATTTTTATTTACTTTGACAGCTATTCAAAAACTCATGTCATCTCCTGATTGACTAAGAAACAGTCCAGCTAGGATCTGCACACTGAGTGGCTGAGGACGCCACAGAATGCCTTTGCTGATTGACTTTTCATATGGTAGGAAATTAATTGGGTTATTTTGTAGTTTCTTTTTTTTAATAAATGATCTTTATTGTGATTTTCCTTTAACAGTGAAAGAGGGAGAACAATCGGGGTAACAGGAAAGTAGGAAGATAAATAGAGTGTCGGGAAGTGTCGGGGAGGGGTAACGGTTTAGGGAAGAAGAGAAAAAAATATATAAGAGGGATGGTGATAAACCATTATTGACTTCTGTTCAGTCCACAGAGGTAGTGTCTTGGAGTATATTAGTCCCCTTTCTATTTAACTTTTTTTTGTATGATCTCCCTATAGACCTCGCTCAAGTGGATGGACATAGCCCCAAGACTGGCCCAAAGCATGTTCCGCTTTTGCTATTTGAGGATGATGCAGCCCTACTATCTCTCTCCTGTGTGTGTTTAAAAAGACTCCTGCATAGATTTGTTGACTTTTGTGAGACAAATGATCTGTTGGTGAATTACGATAAAACCAAGATCATGGTTTTTGGGAAAAGACATAAAAAGCAAGTCTGGAAAATAAAGGGCCACTATATTGAGCAAGTAAAAAAAATCAAATACTTAAGACTTTGGTTCAGTAAGAATCTACCATGGTCCACTCATTTAAAATACACACTGGCCTAGGCCCAATTAAGCACCAGTGCCATCATGAGGTTTTACCACTCCAGGGGCAATCAATATATTTCTTCAGTTCTGCAAGTTTTTCAAGCAAAGGCGAGAGCACAACTACTCGATAGAGCTCCCATTTGGCTAACCCCTAATAACAGTGCCATTAGATCATTCCACTCAAAATTCCTGGACAAATTATTTGGTGTCCCAACCTGCATCCCGTATGCAGTTCCATGCTTAGAATCTGGCCAATACTCTATAGAGGCCACTATTTATTTATTTATTTATTTATTTACGGCACTATTTGGCTAAACATCATAAAATTTTGGTTATATATTCACTATCAAAGCCCCAGTAACTCTTTGACCCAAGTCACTTTTATTTTACTTCTAATAACCTTTTGGAAGTTTTGGAGTTTTTAAGGACACCTTTTAACGAGTGTACTATACTGTTGCAATTTAAACATAATTCATATTTTAGTAACATTTTGAAACCCCAATGTTTTAGATGCAGGTTTTTTTAAAGTTAGTGTTCTAACAGTTTGCTTCTATTAAATGTTGATCTTCAGTATTGTTTAACTATTATGTACTTGTATTTGTTAATTTATTTATTTACTCTACTTGTATCCTGCCTTTCTCTACCTCGAAGGAGACTCAAAGCGGCTTTACATATGGAAACTATTCAATACCTTTTGTAAGCTACTATGAGTCCCTCTTTTGTGAAAAAGATTGTGGTTTGTGTAAATAAAGAAAAGGAGGAAGATGCTTTGGAACTGCTTGTTACAGCAAAGTTTCAAGTGTTTCCTTGTTTTAAAGCTGATTGTACCTTTTGGTGGCCAATGTGAGAATCCTTCTGTCCCTCCTAATTGTAATTATGAAGATCCGGTTTCCAAAAATGTACCCCTTGGTTATATCAGTTGATTATCCCCTAGATTTCTTCACCCATGCCCAACAATCACTGAAATAAACATAAACCATAATAAAGAGCATGCCCACCACACACTTTGAATGTTCTCGATGAAACGAACATGATTTCTTATCACATCTCCCTATTCTTGGCAGAAAATGCATTCTCTGTACCAATCAAAGCGAGGTCTGTACATTAAGTCCTTACTTTTATGAAAGAGCTGCTCAAGGACAAGTCAGAGTTCCATACCCCAATTCAGACACTTCCCTAGTAGGACCAAGGATTACATAGCTGCAGTTCATGGATCAGCAGGCTAACAAAACTCTGCCAGAGATTTGGGGGCATCAAATGAAATTGGTTTAAAGGGACACCTATAATTTTAAACATGAAAACTGAAAGTGCCTGTTTCCATGTTTATGTCTCATAGGTATACTTACTGTGTATGGGTGTATATATATAGAGTGAGAGAGGGGGGAATACTATAAATATAGAGTATATATATGCAAATATATAGAGATGCATAATGTGTGTTTTTTTTGTATTTTAGTTGCCTAATAAAAGTACCATTACTAATTTTACTAATTCATGTTACTCCTCATATAGTAAGGATTAGGCTTGGTTTCTTGTTGATAGTAAGCAGGATTGTTGTAGCATTGTTGTAACATAATTGAACACCCAGGTCAAGACTCCGCCTTGTCAGAATACCAACACAGTGCAATTTACAATGGATCAAGTTTCCAAAACAAATTGATACTTTGAATATATTTGGTAGGCCTGGGTAACAACGGAAAAATTTGTTTCTAAAATCGATTTGTATTTGGGGTTTTTTTTTGTTTCGATATTTAAAATAATTACAAAATTTTCCTTTTAAAAAGTTCGATATTTACGAAATTTCGTAAATGGTAAAAAATTAACGAATCAATTTCCGAAACAATAACGAATTGATTCGTTAATGGCGGACTCGACCGTGAAATACGCTAAAAAACCTCCAAAACCTTCTGAAGCTTCCCTCTCCCTTTGTTGTTGACTGTTGGTGTGATATTATAATTTTTTTTCACTAATTAAACCATAAAACTGGCACAGACATGCAGAAATAATAACGAAACGACCTCAAAACAATAACGAAACGAATACAATATCGAAATACGAAGCATTTACAAAACGTTTTTGAAAATTCGGTTTTTTTAATAATTGCTCCAGAATGGTTCGTTATCGTTTTGTAATTGAAAAAATTAACGAATTATTAACGAATTACGAATTAACGAAACGAAACCGCCCAGCCCTAATATTTGGCTGTACTGCCTAATCAGTGTGAAAATAAAGAACAATCTTTTAAAAAATAAAAATAATTTTAGCTCACATCATATCCTTTCATTTTCATTGTTTCCTTCTTTATCAAAGGATACTAAAGGAACTTTCTAAGGGAAATGAACAATATCCTTTCCTTTTACTATATTTATGAAGAGTCAATTGAGGTTTTGTTTTGTTTCTGGTGAATCACTAGAAAGGGGATAATGTTGGATAAAGTATGTATGAGTCAACCATGCATCACATTTATAAAAAGTGCTTTCATTGCTACGTAACTTCTATTTTTGGAATTGAAGAAATATTGTTTTGGTAATAGCAAAATACCTGCTTTTTATGTGAGGCAATCAGGAAATCTCTGGTTTGGATTTCATCCAGCTATGATTTCACTAGTTACTTTAAGGATGCATCTTCTCTTTTGAATTAACATAGTTTGACATCACTCTGAGCCTTATCACAAAGGTCAGGTGAAGCATCACCCCTCTGGGGAGGATCCGTGCTGGCTCCAATTGAGCCAGCACAACACAGGAAGCCTCACATGTTGTGAGGATAGCTCTAAGAAAACTTTCACCATGGTTGGGGGGCGGGGCCTCCACTGGAAGTCATATGATGTCGTGTGATGGCCGACATGAGATTCCATCTTCAAAACAGACTGAAAGCGTCCTAGGATTCTGAATCTGGTAAGTGTGATATCTAGCTAATAACACAATACTATGGAATCAAGGGAGAAACTTACAGAAAGTATGACCCTGCAGATGTTGCTGTACACCAGTGTTCACTAGCAACTACTGAACACACATACCAGTAATACTTTATCCCATTCACCACATACAAAAAAGAAAATTAACTTACCACCCTCCAAATCAAAGACATCTACATGAAAAAGGCCATTTTCTCAATACTATTTTACATAATGATAACTTCTATCTAACAGATAAGAAAATAAAACTCAGTCTTCAAAAGCCAGAAGCAAATCCAAGCCAGCAAGTAGTGAAGTATTTTTAGACGTAAATTGTGTCTTCCAAAGGGCCTGATCTACTCCAATCAGATAAGCCTTCTTCTCACAGATCGTTGCCTGTGTTGGACTTCTGTTCATCTGCCAATCTGCTCAGATTTTGTACATGGCACAGGGCAAGTATCTTATCCTTTGCTTCAGCAAGCAAAACCTCTTGTAACAGCCTCGACAGCATTCTTTACATGGCTTTGCCGTTAAACCCTGAGGAAATAACTGGTCAGTTACCACCCTAACTTGACAATAGAGAAGGAAAAAATTGAAACTGTTCTTTAAAAAATGGTTGAAAAACTGGTGTTGATGAGAATCCTAGATGGCTGATAGTCATCACAGTTCTGGAGTTATTCTGTTCAAAACAGGCATATGTGGCTTTTTGTGCAGAAAATAGCATTTTCTGAGTGCAAACCAAGACCCACGTGCTGCTTCTTCTTTTTTCACAATTTGAAATAAGTCCCAAATGGTGAACAGCCCTCAGCAACTGCACATTTCATAGTTGTAGTAGCTTTTTAAACTTTTTTAGTAGTTTGTTTAGTCCTGTTTTATTTAGTATACATGTGTGTCTGCATGTATAAAATAGAACTAATGAAAGTCACTTAAAACTG